>NC_050587.1:35002500-35102500 GCF_013368585.1 Megalops cyprinoides | reverse complement strand
CACTGTAGCAAGCATTTGCAAATCAGCGGTTCTCACTGCCTTATTTTATTGCTGAATTGATTTAGTAAATATCTGTCTGTATAAATGGACACTGTGTAAAAATGTGAGTTGTACATAAAACATGTTAGTAATAAGAAATGCTTCAGGTACATTTCCAGCTCTAAATCTAAGTATGTATCAAAGTTGCAAAATTGCAAGGTAAAGAGCTGAAAAGTAAGAACAGCCCTGGGTGCTCTGTAACCAGATGTGCTTAATCTGTTTTTTTGTGGCAGATATATCATTGAAAGTTGTTAAGTTAATAGTATCTTTGTTGTGGCTAATATATCATGCAGACCACTGTGAATTTCATACTATCTTGGTTGTGGTTGATATATACTGTTCAGAGCACTGTGACAATGTAACATTGTCTTTGCTGAGGCTAACATATCATTCAGACTACTGTGAAATTAATATCAATCTTTGTAGTAGCTAATGTATCATTCAGAGTTTGGTTAAGTTATTATCTTCGTTGTGGCTAATATATCATTCAGAGTACTGTGAATTCATTATCTTTGTTGTGGTTAATATATCATTCAGAGTACAGTGAATTTAATATTTAGTACTGTAAATGTAATGTTATTTCTTTGTGGCTGGTGTTTGGATTGCAGCTTGTGTTTGGTTTTGCTGGGCGTGTGATGACAGTAGAGATTACATTACGTATTTGCTTAGCTGGCACCCCTCATCCGTGTCATCCATTAATACAGCTGCATATTTACTGAAGCGATTCAGGGTAAACACCTTGCTTGCTCAACAGAGCAACGGCCCCATCTGGGGATGAAACTGGCAACGTTTTGGGTTGGAGGACCTGCTCCTTCCCACAGTGACACACTGCTGCCCGCACAGGAGATGTCTGTCTTCCTGTTGCTCGGTGGCAGCTGCACTCAGAGGAGGGATGCCTGGATCAGACAGGAAAGGGACTGGTGGCAGAGCGCTGCAGGATCCGGAGTGTCTCAGCAAAAAGCTGTTTGTGGTATCAAAGTCAGATCAGCCGGTAATCTGACCAGTTTTCCCTGGGATGCTTGTCCTTCTGCCCGCTGTTCTTGTTCCTGGCATTTAGGACAGATGACTGTGTCTGAGAGAAGAGAATGAGAGAGTCTTCAGAAATAAAGCTACCACGTCACAGTCTTTCTTCCTCTTCTTTTCTCTGTCTGTCTTTCTGTCTGTCTGTCTGTCTCACAAATGGTTCATCTCCTCCATCTCAGGAGAGATGGAGTGCACGCTTCTCTCTCCAGTTGGATCCTACAATCCCAGTCATCTTCTGGGTGGTGAAGTTTTCTCTGTGATTAAGCACAGGGTTTGTCCAAACAGTCATGATCTAAGTCATGCGGCAGTGTAGCTTAGTGGTAAGGAGCGGGGCTTTTAATCAAAAAAGGTCTCTGGTTCGATTCCCCCTCTGTGGCACTGCTGCTATACCCTTAGGCAAGGTACTTTACCCAGAATTCCCTCTGTAAATATCCAGCCGTACAAATGTATAACATTAGAAAAATTGTAACCTGTGTAAGTTGCTTTGGACAAGAGTGCCTGCTGAATTGCTGGATGACAATAATGTACATAATAAAACGTTGCCTTTGCAAAGACGGCACAGGGAGCGTTCCTCTGTGTCTGAACTACTCCACGCTGCAGCTGTGGGGCGTTCTGCGTCCTGTACATTTTGGTGAGCTGTGAGATCCTGCCCTTTTCAGTGTAAGTAATGATAATGATGGGCCTTGCTTTCTTAATAACAGCATGCAGGAACGTCTGCTGTCCTGGAATGCGAGTGCAGATCCAGCTCTCCTGACCTCAGAAGCTAGTCGTCACACAGGGTCCTGCCAAAAGCAGCTGAATAGTGTCCGCATGTAGCCTCCCTATCCGCGGCGTGTTGGGACAGCGGTGTGATAATCGCAACACGTGTTCAGGAGTGAGGGCGGCTCTGCGCGCTCCCCCTCTCTCTCTTTCAGATATACACACATACACACACATACACACACACACACACACACATGCACACGCACACACATGCACACGCACACGTGCACACACAGACACACCCACACCCACACACACACACATGCACACGCACACACATGCACACGCACACACATGCACACGCACACGTGCACACACAGACACACCCACACACATGCACATGCACATTCAGGGGTGAGGGACGACTCTGAGTGCTCCCCCTCTTTCTCTCTCACTCTCTCTCACACACACAGACACACCCACATGAAAGCGTGCACACGCACACACATGTATACATGCACACACACACAAACACACACACACACATGTGACCACTCAAAAGCTGGAGAAGCAGTGCAAAATCCCGAAAAAGCTGGATATGTCTACGTCCCATTTGTGACTTTGTATAATTAGCTCGCTGCAGCGTTCCAAGAGCCGGAGGGCTACATCAGAGAGAGCGGGTGTGACAGCACCTCCTCCTCCCCTCTCTCCCTCTGTGTGTGCGCGTTTTTTGGGCGGTTGTGTAACACGGCCTTCTGATCTGATTGAGTTATTTCCTCGGGTGAGTCCGCTCTGTTTGTTCTGTAGTGTGTCAGTGAGGGCCACAGCAGTGACAGCAGGCATCTCTTCCCAATGGCTGCCTGCTCTTGCACCGTGACTCAGTCAGGCTTTCGGGCCAGCAGGAAGCCCTTACCCATGCACCACACTTCTCCTGTTTGCCTGCGCATCGATTTTATTTCCCCCTCTTGCGTACCCCGGGTGTGGAATCAGCAGTTGACCAGGCCACACTCAATTCTCTGCTGCTCCTCCCGCACCCGCACAGGAAGCACCAAAACAACACAGGGCACTACACGAGGGTTAGCACTGATTGGAGGAGAATGTCTCGGTGTCAGCAGCCTAATAACCAATAGGCATCTGACTAGTCCCTCAGAAACACTGGTAAAGCAGACGCCTGAGGACCCTTCACCAATATAACATCACTCTAGCGTGGCAGGGCGGAGTCTCACAGCTATGGACTCCTGGTGGTTGTTGCTGATGGCAGTGCTATAGGGTTCAGCTAACGTTCAGAATGAGCACCTTTAGTCACTGAGCCAGCATTGAGAGCA
Source organism: Megalops cyprinoides (assembly GCF_013368585.1). NCBI lineage: Eukaryota > Metazoa > Chordata > Actinopteri > Elopiformes > Megalopidae > Megalops > Megalops cyprinoides. The sequence goes on along the minus strand of NC_050587.1, from coordinate 35,099,411 downwards.
CTGACTGTCTGCTGTGGAAGGCACCATGGTTTGAAGAAACAGGATTTCAGACCAACAATGCCTGTTTATGCTTTCTTTATCTAAATAAGGTGATTGATAGGTTAGAATTTCAATCGATCTGACAGGCAAAGGCAGGGTTTTCCATTATGCTTGGGGAATTATTCATTCATGCGTGCGGGTTTTGTGCTTTCACTTGATGATCTTTGTGTTTGATTGACATGCCCTCCCGCATCTTTATATCCCGTCCTGTTCCCTGCTGCATTTGGTAGCTGAGCGGAGTGACCTGGGGAATTCGCTGGAGCCGAAGGTGTTTCCGTTTGAGAGGAAGTTGTACCTCCGGCACTCACTCTAAGGGCTGCAGTCAGTTCAATTAATTGAGTTATCTGCAGGTGGAAGTCCCAGTGACCTTTGCAACAAAGCCACTTTTTTATTAATACATGAATGAGAAGCTTTCATATGGCGTTGAACGATGCTCCGCAAATGTCAGCGCCTCACAATGGCCACGGCGTTGTTAAGGATCAGCTGTGAGGGTGTGGTTTTATGAGACGTCTTTAGACAGCAGCCTTACTGTACCTCATGGGACTTTTCAGCGTGCTAGGCCGTTTAACCTAAATTTACTCTGAGTCATTCAGGGCCAGTTTAATTGGAGATGAATAGGCCTCAACATCAGCCTTTTTTTTCTGCGGTTGCAATACTGTAAGTCTTTTGGTACTGAACGGTTATAAAGGGAAGTGAGAGGGTTTCTATGCTGAGTGTCAGAGATGATTACCTCTCATTCACAGCTTGTCATTTCTGCTTTGCTGTAAGACTGTCCTCAGAAGTGAAGGCGTCTCCAGGGCCAGATGGAGGCATAAGGGGGGGGGGGGGGGGTGTTTATTTTAAATTGTATCTTCTCAGAATAAGGTGTGCGACAGCGTTTTCCGTAATGATGTAGCAGGGTTGGTGGGTGCTTTCACCAGTGGGGCGATGAATCAAAAAAGCAGAGTGGTGCCACAACATGGAGGTTTGGGGCGGGGGTGGTTTTCGGTCCCCAGCACTCGGTTTCTCACACCCCTCGTATCGAAGCTTTCCGTGTACCACTTTTGGGAATTTGGGCAATGTGTGATCGACAAACGACCCCATCCCCCCCCCCCCCCCCCCAAAAAAAAAAACCCGTGGACTCTTTTTCACCGCTGCAGTTGTCAGTGTAAAGTATGTCAGTGTGAATTCAGTCCTGAAGCTCCGGCTCCCCCAGTGAGTCCCCGAGAAATGACTGCACAGATCTGAGCATTTCGGTTCACTTCACCGCCTTTTCCTGTGACATATCAGCTGCCCGTGGCGGGAGAAGGGAAAGACTGGCGTAAAACGCCGCGTTTTCCGGGCTGACTTTGTGCCTGGTTCTTTGTGCCTGTGCCTAGAGACGCCTCTGTCTGCATTCAGCCTACATTACTGAGTGGAATATTGACTGACTGATCCTAATGCCACTCGTATTAAATGTGATTATGGCTAATTCTGTTTGCCTCAATTTTTAATTTGCAGCGGTCCAGCTGAATGCACTGTGGAGTAATAACTGTGTCAGTTAATTTGTCAATGAAATGTATGAAATGAATCTCAATTTTTGTCTTTTTACAGAGGGGCTTACCTGGTACCTTTAGCCAGGGTTTTGGAGTATCAGTGTGGTTCTGTTCGGGCTCTCTACGTTTTTTCTGTTTTAACATTTCCAGCAACATCAGAGAGGAGACTACTGCTGATCTGATGTGCCTTTCTTTAGCCACCCCCCCCCCCACCTTCAAATCATTGCTTGCTTCCCTGCACCTCCAAATAAAACCATCAAAACCTGAAGGTTTTAATCCAGCTCCCAGTCAGACGGGAGACTCCAAACCCCGAGGCTGGGACAGGGGGGTTCGGGGAGGGGGGAAGGGGGGGGGGGTTTGCTTGGATTGGGGGGGCTGGGGGCAGGGGTGGAGGTGGGCTAGGGGTTGGAGGGCAGAGTGGTGAGGCGATTCCTGTCAGCCCCTCTCTGTGTAAAAGGGTGACTCTGTTTGCCCGTGTGGCTAGTCTATAATCATCTCCATTGTTCTGTGTGTGCCACTGGGAGAAGAAGAAAGGCGATGGTGTTCTGCAGGGGAGGGAAAGTGTCATCACAGGATTAACCCCCCCCCCCCCCCCACCCCCGCGCCCATTAAAACGACACCCCCAGCCTCTGCCTGTCCGCCCATGTCTAAGACCACCACGCTCCACGTCGGCAGTCGCAACTCCTAGTGCCTTAGTGCCGTTGTTGATGGCTAGATTAGCCTGCTTGGTTGTTCTTTAATGAGGATATTCCTTCTGCAGTCTACACAGAAAATAAGTGCTGGCACTGCAGTAGCGTAACAGTGCTGTGTAATACAAGGACGAAGACCTGCCGTGCAGCGGTGCAGGAAACAGGACAGCGGCAGCCAAAAAAAGCCCCATGCGCACGACCAAAAACAGCCTTTTCATTTCTCACCGGGAACGTTTATGGCAGCTGGGATTAAACTTACTGGAGCACCTTTTTTTATTCTGCAGTGCAAGCAGGCATTTTCTACGACCCGAAGGCAATTTACTCAACACGGGGGTGCAGAGGGTGTCCCAAATCACAGGGAATAGTACGTGTTTTAAGGGCGCTAAACGTTTGGTGCCAGGAAACTGATCATTTTCAACACGACTGGGCAGCAGTGTAGCATAGCTGTAAGGAGCAGGGCTTGTAACCAAAAAGTTACTGTAGCCTGTGTAAGTCTCTCTGGATAAGAGCACCTGCTAAATCACAATAATATAATGTTTCCTGGTAGATTTTAGCTAGTATTGCCGTACAGGATACAAGCAGCGGTTCTATGACACTGTACATTACATTATTGGCATTTAGTAGACACTCTTATCCAGATCGGCTTACGTCACTTACAGGATTCGACAGTGTCAGCCACTTATGCAGCTGGATATTTACTGAGGCAACTGTGGGTTAAGGACCTTGCGAAGGTATACAGCAGCGGTGGCCCACCAGGGAATCAAACCAGCAACCTTTCAGTTATGAGTCCTGCTCCTTAGCCACTATGCTACACTGCTGCTAGTGACAGAAGCAGGAGAGGGTTGTGTTGGCACAGCCTGCCTGGCTGACTCAGTATCCTTCCCCTTGAAAGCTGCGGTTTTGAGGACTGTGGATTTTCAGATGGGCATACGCACAGGACCCCCTGCTGTGACCAGGGCCAGCGTGTCAGGATGCCAGACTCCCAGCTGCGGTCTCCAGCGGCGGGGACATCAGAGTCACCCCTCCCCTGGGGCGGTCACACTCGGACGCGGCCTGCTGGATATTGCACCTAATCCGATTGAGGGATCGGGGCTGTCTGCTGCCTCATGAGCAGTGATTCAATAACACCCCCCCCCTCAGTGCAGAGGCCTCACCCAAACTGTCAGGGGGCCTCTCCTGAAACAAGGGGGTTGCCGATCGATCCATGCCCTTGACGCGGACAATTATCATCAGCCCCTGAAACATACCTTCTGTCATGGAACCTGACAAAGCCGGGGGTAACAGCAGGTCAGGTCCTCTCTGTTATCAGGTTTGACTACAGCAAAACTCACACCGCTGTTCTCTCAGATAGAGAGCAAGTCCTTTCTGCTGGGCAGCCATGGATTTTAGTAGTCAGCACTGAGCATTACGATACACTTTTTTTTTGGGTACAATGCAAAGTTAAGGAGTTCAGTTTGAAAGTAGAGAAAAAAAACACACACAAAAACCTGCTGTATTTCATCAAGATTCGTTTAAGATTACGATAAGTTAATGTCTGGACTGCCAGGGTCTTCACTGGACAGCCTACAGCACCCTGAGCTGGTCAGGCCTAAAGTTTTACTCTTCATAGTCATGCTTTGGTGTGGCTTGGAGTTGTCATGGAACACAGGCAGTATCACATGGTAGCCATACTATTGAATCCTGATAGTGAATGCTCACATTAAGAAGCGGACAAAATTCAAAAGGTGGAACTGTTGGGGCATTTTTAACCCTCTTTTATCCAGACGCCTTTTGTAGATTTTTAGCACCCTTCCATTTTGATTCATCCTGTTACAACCCTATGGCCCTTCCAAAAGTAGTTCTGAATTAGGCTCTTATATTCATCAAGTTGAGTTTTCTTGTGGATCCAAGTCCTGTTGAAAACATTCTCATTTCTCATGAAGCTTCTCCTGCACGTGCAGATCCCCCATCCCCCTGCATTTGTGTAATTAAACTCCTGCCACCTTTGTCAGGAATGTCACCGGAACCGCTGCATGATTGGAATGCTATTAGAATCCCTTCATGATTAGAATGTCATTAGAACCACCACATGATTAGAATGCATTAGAACTGGTGCATGATTAGGATGCCATTAGAACCACACCATGATGAGAATGGCTTTAAGACGAGGAGCAGAGACGCAATTATGAGGCAGAATGAAGTCAAAGCAAATGAAAATGTCCCACCGGTAAATAAAAGCTAAGTACCCCCTTCCTGGTACATTACGTTTTAAATATATATTTAATGTGCAATGTGCCGCGGTTGGGTAATTAGCTTTGAGTTACCAGGGTGATATTAATTTTCTCTGACTTCATTTAACTAGATTTAATATTGCATTGCATCAGAAATGTTTTCATACCTGTTCTCATGTCACACATTAACTGTTGAGCACTAAGGAATCATACACACATATGCATAGAGAGAATGCAAAGCCTGCATGAGCATCAGGTAAATTAATACATTTCTAGCCTGTTGTAATGCTATAATTACACTATGAAATTCATTCTGTATGAGTTTCTTCTTACCCTATCATCTTTACTTTTCAAGACAGAAGTTGAAAGCTCTAATCTGGCTCAGCGTTGAGTGATTAAGGGTTGACGCACATTACTTTAGTCACACCAAAGGCAATTTAGTGCTGCAAATTTAAGGTGGATTGGATGAAACAGACAATGTGTCTCTTTCAACCAGCGCACCGTAAACGCTCAGTGATAAATTTGCCTTGCAAGGAGACCTTCATGTTCAATTACGTCTCTGACATCTGCTATTATAACTGCTTTCTGGCACCTACCCCTGGATATCAACTTGTCGGTGTGAATTTCTGAGAGGCTACAGTAGGGTTAGGCATAATTGCTAAGGGGTTGCCATTAATCTTCATCAATATTCTCATTGAGGAGCGGAGCTGAGAGGTCCTTTTAGTGGCGATCAGTGCTTAATCAGCGCCTCGTTATCTTGATGGGAGCGGGCAGGTTTAGGAGGGTCCCAAACAGCAGAGTGCCCGAGCGAAGCCTCAGAGCCCGGGATAGGCTATCATTGCCATCGCCATGGGTGATCCCGGCCAATCAGGACTCTCGATTCTGCAGCTGTTGCCTCCCAGACTTCCCCTGTCTGAACCGTACACATTTGTGGAATGATCCGGTGCTGACATTGTCCTGAAAGCGCACCCTGTGAATCTTCCACTGTTCCTCCACCACGAAGCCTCTGCAAGGAAACGGTGACTGTGCTTCGTAACGCCAGCCAGCCCCGTCTGAGATTAACGATGAGATGCATGTGCCAGCGCTGTCCCACGCCTTAGCACCCCCCCCCCCCCACATCTGTGCCCTACTTCAGTCAGAGGGAAATCTGTGCCAAGCGCCATGCCATGCTTAAGGCTTCATGACTTTGAACTACTTCCCAGACTGACTGGTCTCTCTCTCAATCTCCCTCCCCCCTGCTACAGTGTGTAGTGGGATAAATATACCCCTCCTATTCTCAGTAGCCCAAATTTAAAAGTCTTTTTTTTTTTTTTAAAGAACAGAGTCTTCTTCAAAGCTGTTTGAAATCGGGATCTTTAATGAGGAAGTGGTGATTTCCAGATTCTCTGATTATGATTGATCTGAGGGATATCCAAGCCTTCATTGAGTGTATTTCTGTATGGGTGTGTTTTCTTTTTTCCTCCCATGCGTCTGCATAAGGGCTCACATGTCTCACATGTCAAGATTTTAAAATTAATTTGAAAGAAAGTTAATAAATATATGGTAATGAAACCCACATCAAGTGTTTTAACTAGTTGGGTCCACCAAGCAGATACCAGTTCAATGTGCCTCCTGGACTTTCCCTGGGTTTATTTTCTCATAAAGCAGCCACGATGCATGGTAAAGAACCTGTTATCAGTGTGATTTTTCTGTGTCTCCCCACAGGCTACTGATCTACGGTCAGTACTGCAGCCACATGGAAAATGCCCAGAAGACTCTGGACGAGCTCATCGCTACGCGAGAGGATGTCAGGTCGAAGGTGGAGGTACTGTACTGCACCCATTTCCCTCACAGGTTCCTCGGGGGTGGGGCTGCACCTTCACCTACGGAGAAGGTATGGTTAGGGTTATCCTAGTGGTTCATTCTGCCACAGACAGTGAGGGGCTGCACTGCAATCCTCCTGTACATCTCTTGGGCTCGAATTTTCGGGGTATTTACTAATCGCCCCACAAGCGTCTACTGGGACCCTGAGCGCTTGTGTTTCCAGAAGCAGATCCTTGCAGGATGATGATGAGGACTTCCTAATTTGCAGAGAGGGGGATTATGTTTTTTGGTCGTCCTCTCACACTGTCTGAGCGTCACAGAGAATGTGCCAGGCGTCTGAACTGGATTAAAATCAGAATTAGCTCCCAAAGGGGACAGACACCTGAACTGATAATCTTAATAAAAATAATCAACCTTCTCCTCAATAGCCAAGTATCTGTCTGTATGAATGTTGTGTTTGTCTCTTCCATTGGAATTCACCACAAAAGTACATGAGCAAAATAGTGAACTGTTTGTGTTCTAGTAGGGAGTGCACTATGGATATTACAGTCAGCTGTTTATGTGGCTGTGTGAATGAAGTATGAGAGCACAGGAACAGTGTGAGGGAGCTGATGCTATTGTTGATGTTGAAATGTACTGTAAAGATTCAGGCACAATGCTGTGAGCTGTCTGTCCTTGGAGTGCATTGTGAGGATTCAGGGCAAAGAGAATGAGCTGTTGGTAATGTCACAGGAATACACTGTGAAGGTTGAGCAATTATTTTAATAAGCTGTTTATCCATGCTGCAATAATCCTCCATGAAAGTTACAGAACAGTACAATTTAGCTGATGAGGTCATAGTGACGCTCCTTGAAAGTTTCAGAACAGCACGATTGAGCTGTTGAGGTCATAGTAATGCTCCTTGGAGGTTACAGAACAGTAAAATTGAGCTGTTGAGGTCACAGTAATGACCCCTTAACGTTACATAACAGTACAAATGAACTGTTGGATGTAGCTGTAGGAACGGATGATGAAAGGTCAGAAACAGTAGGAATAAGCTGCGTGTTGTTGTTGTTGTAGGAATGCACTATGAAGGTTCAGGAAGGGAAATTCAAACTCCAGGATCTGCTGGTGGTTCCCATGCAGAGGGTCCTGAAATACCATCTCCTGCTGAAGGTAAGCGAGTGCCATCAGCATTGTGCCAACCATTAAACAAGGCGGACCCATAAGTGATCCACTCAGACCCCCCTGCAGAGCATTCTGGGAAATTCACAGCAACATACCGTACACACCAAAGGCCACCAGTGACACATGCAATATCTGGCAAAATGCCAAATGATTCTGAAAATTTAGAGAAAGGCTTTCTTTGAGCCTTTGAGTTTGAGTTACTGTTTGATACTGTAGCTGTTCAGTTCAATATAAACAGTATGCCTACTTTCGATATTAATATTGATGCAATTTTAGTGGCTGTGTTGATGCAGCATAACAGAGCGCAAGTCGATGCTCATAAAGCATGACCTTAATGCCTGCTCCTTTCATGGAACTGTGTTTTTTTTTTTTTTTTTTGCTGTGGGTAAGTTTACAGCAGGTGACTTCTTCCTTTTGAAGGGTGTCGCTGGAAAAATATGAGTTGCGTTTATTTAGGTCCCCTCACTCAGGTGTCTCCCTCAGCGTCTGGGGCTGGTCTTTAATGTGTCAGCCAAACTCGTGCGTCTCAGTTTCCCTCCCTCGTCCCCAAAGCCCGGCCTCAGAGCCCTGTATGCAAAGATTAAATATTCACGTGGTGCGTTAGCCTGTACGCCCCACAGAGGCCCACTCACTCCAGTCACTCTCGCTCACCCTCATATGCTAAACAGGTCACATGATACCGGCCATGATTAATTTACCAGACGGCTCAATTATTGAAACAAAGTTGATGATGACAGTCAGGGGAGAGGTGGATGTTTTGGTGCCTGGGGGCCAGTTGAGGAAAGGGGGGGGGGGGGGTATTTTGCATTACCTGATTTATTTTCTGAGCGGATGATCTTATCTGGGGGAAACTAACATAGCTCACATTACTCACTTTCTCACTGCAGGGCATTTAATGAAGGAATTCAGGTTAAGGACGTTGCTTAGAAAGGTAGTGTCCCACCTGGGAGTGGAGCCACCTTTTGGTTAGGAGGCCAGCAGTTTGCCCTCCACACCCCACTGCCCCTCCTGGTTGTGGCTGGAATAGCCATCACCCCAAGCTCGTTTTAGACACTGCATTTAAATTAAGCGTGAGCTAATCAGATTACACGCGTCCCATTTCATTCCTCCAGAGTCCTACGCTTGGGGAGGAGTACACTGTAGCTCCGGGCTCTTGCCTCTCAGAGTGTGTGTGTGTGTGTGTGTGGATATGTGCGCGTACAGCCGGAGGGGGTGTCTCTGCAGTGCGTGTGGGCCCTGCTGTGAGTGTATCAGCACCCACTTCAGTGAGTGCGTAACGCTGCGGGTGGACCCCAAGCACAGAGAGTACGCACCACACACACTCTGCTCGCTCCACAGGTATCTAAAAAAGCGTCACAAGCGAGAGGAAGAGCGTGCAAAACCCAGCAAACAGGTCAAACGCAAAGAGCGTCACACCTCGTTTTCCAGCACTCTGCTTCGCTGACCGCTAACTACTGCTGTACCTGTGTTCACCTTGGGCGGTGTGTATTCACCAGGTCAACACTTGTTCAAGGACTTCTTATTTAAAAACACTGCATGTATCAAGTGTTGCCAAGGTAGAGGTACATCCATTATACAGCCCAGCACTGCATGTATGAAGATGTGAGATGCGTGATATGTAATGTTTTATACATGAATAAGATGTTCAAGTCTGACCTTCGAATGAGTGGCACAACTGAGAATTTCAAGTGAGTCATGGAAGAATGAGGCTCATGTAAGCGTATTATTGCTGAGCTTCCTGTTTCTGCTGTGTTCAACTTTGTTGCTTTGGATTAATGTCAGGATTTTGACAGGGCCCATTTGCATTACACTACCTGTCACAAAGCCCTGCAAATACACCTGGATTCAGACTCTCTAACGTCATGGAGGGCAGAGTTTAGGAAGTCAAAATCCTGTTACCTGTTTCCGCTGAGTTTGTGTCACTGTTTTTCCATTTTGACTCCGGAAAGTTGACTAGTTCTTTTAATGGAAACATCACCAGTGATATTTATAGTTAAATAAAATGTAGTGACAAATTCCTGGCCAAATTGGCATTCCGAAATCTTATCACCTTCTTTCATTGTACTTACGGTCTTTTGGTTGCCTGTTTAGTGTAGTAGACATACTTTGCTAATAAGTATGTGTACTGTTGCATTTACAGTTTCTGAAGCATTCAAATGTGTTAGTTTGTGTCAGGATTTTAATAGTTTGCATAATGTTACCATTAAACTAATGGCACATAACTCCAAGCAAATAGGCCTGTACTCAGCGCATGGGCTCTCAAACTTTAACACTAGCTGTCTGTTTATCAATTGGCTCATATATAAGTCATGCGTCGTTAATATGTAATAACATATTTATTAAGCGTGTTGTAACAGTAAACAGTAACATTTACAACACTGGTGAGTGTGAGGTGAGTGTGTGGTGGTGCTCCCTCCCTCCTGCAGGAGCTGGTGAGCCACTCAGCCGACCGGCCGGAGAGACAGCAGCTGAAAGAGGCACTGGAGGCCATGCAGGTGAGCGAGGGGGCGGGGCTGGGATCCACACCTCCGTCCGGAGGGTGGTGAGGTGACCCGTAAAGCAGGGTTATCGTTTTATACGGGGCTGTAGGGTGTCTTAGCAGGCGGGAGTCTTATTCATTCAATCATTCATTCGTTTTTTCCTTCAGTAGATGCCCTATATGAACTATAGAGCACTGGAAATTACAGTACAGCGTAGTACTATAATAAGTAATGGCTATCAGTCAAAATGTGAAGATATATTTCATGTTGAAATATGAATTGCATATTAGACAGTGTATCAAATATTACCATGCAAATAATGTGATTGCATCAATATGTTGTAGAGTTTAACATACAATGTACAATTGATGGCACAGTATCAGATTAAATGATATGTGAAAACATGGAAATAATTATTATTTTGTGTAATTCTTAGTAATACTTATTTTGGCAAATATTAGAAGTATAATCCCTACATTCTAGATTTAATTTTGTACCTTCTGTTGACATTTATTACTTTTCCAAGGTTGCAGAACAGTAATTATGGTAATGGACTTTTAATCAAAAGGTTGTGGGTTCAAATCCCACATGGCACATTTCAGCTGAGTGCAATCCAAGATCCAGCACTGGACTGGATCCATACAGAAATTGCTTAACTACGTTTTTTTCTCCCACTCTAAAGGACTTGGCCATGTATATAAATGAGGTGAAAAGGGACAACGAAACCTTGAAGAAGATCAGCGAGTTTCAGAGCTCAATAGAAAACCTAGTAAGTACAGAGCGCTTCTCATTGTGTCAAGTAGAAGAGCCCTTGAGAGCAGCTCTTCAGTCGCACTGTGCCCGTACTTGTTCCATTCTCGTTACTCTCGGAATTTTCTGGAATGCGTTCTCTTCTGTGAGACGTGCAATCGCATCGTCACCCCCCACCTGTCTCGCTTGTTCGCGATTTTTCCCCATCTCTGATAAATCATTTATTCACCCGGAACATGAGCTGGCAAGCTTCAGCTCCACGTGAATTTACTCGCCTATGTAAACCATTTCATTTGCGCCTCACGGCACAAATCTAATGTACACTGCCTTTTTGTGATCGGCAGTTTGGAGTGTTTCCCTGTGTTTTACATTATAACACATAGTTATTATTCATGGTATTATGCAGATTAATGTGGGCTGTGTCTGTCTGTTTCAGTCAGATTGGGTCATTCTGGAATTCAGGCCTTGATGTCTCTCTGAAAAAAATCCACATGCTACTCCAATGTTCTGTCAGAGTGCTCCGGACAAAAGTCCCTTGAGACTGAAACATCATCCATATTTTCTTTGTACAAATCAAACGGTTCGGGAGCATTGGAGTAGTATGCAGACTTTATTTCCTGTTTCTGTCCCCTTTTGAGTCCTGCACCTACCACTGCTGTAGCTGTGAGTGCGTGATAATTTGTTGTGATTAATGTCTGGCTGATGGCGTTGGCATGCAGAGGGGTGAGTCTTTGTACCCGGTCAGAACAGTTTTTTCTCTCTGCCCAAACAGCAAGTGAAACTGGAGGAGTATGGCAGACCAAAGATAGATGGGGAGCTGAAGGTCTCCTCCATACTAAACCGAACCAAACAGGACAGGTGAGCTGGTCGTCAGTTTGGAGGCCAAAATGTGACACTGGAGAAAGTTCCATAGCTTATACTGTACAGTAAAAACAGCTTGATCAGACTGTGTCAGGCTCTTCTGACTCATGGGAGGGGCCGACTGACTGTGTGATTCCAAGTGTCAATTGACAAACCGCTCTTCCTCATCATTATTGTAGGTACATATTCCTGTTCGATAAGGTGGTGATCGTCTGCAAGCGCAAAGGCTACAGCTATGAGCTGAAAGAGATTGTGGAGCTGCAGTCGTACAAAATGTCCGACGACCCCATGAACAACAGGGACATGAAGAAGGTGGGACACTGGTGGAGAGGCTGCTGCATAAAAACAGCGCCCCCTACAGCAAGCAGCTTAATGACAGGACGTGGTCTGTTCTCAGTGGAATTTTAAACCACCTTTCCAATGATGATTGGAATGATTCCAATGATTACTTTTTGTATAAATTTTGTAATTCATGTCAACATTTGTTTTTGTAGATTTCTTATGTACATAAAATACATGGCCCATATTGCATTACTCAGTCTAGACACATTCAGAAATCTAAAATTTGCATTGCCCTTTTTGCAGTGTTCAGTAACACTGTGGACAGGCCCTTATGATAAAGGGTGTCTGGAGATCACTCCAGTTAGAAGAGTCATTCTGTGTATGCAGCTATGGGAGGCTCCCAAACAGACTTTAAGTTTTCTCTTAAGAATCCTTCACAAGAAAACAAAAATGGGCAATTTTCCCTGTGTATTGCCTTGAACCTCTCTTTATTTTACAATACGTGCATGTGTAACTGGGTTTCTCTTTCTGGTGTTTCTCTTTGCATGCTTACCAGTCAAGTGGAAAAATGGTAAGCTAATGCAAAGCTTTCTGCATGATCTTACACTGTACCGAGAAAATGTCACGCTGTCATCTGCTGTGATTCTCTCTGCATCACGGGTGTCAAACTCGATTCCTGAATAGCCAAGCGAATGCTGGTCTTTGTTCCAACCAATTCGCCTGGCTAAATGGGTCTGCTTAGTTAATTAGCTGTTACCTTTGCACCTGTGCATTTCTAAATTATAATGTTTTAGGATATGTCCTGAACATAGAGCAGGAGGGTTGTCTGACCTGTAATGTTTCAGATGAATTTAGTTTGACACCTCTGTTCTACATTGTCATCCCACTCCCTCTCTCTCTCTGTCTCTCTCTGTCTGTCTCCTTCTCTCTGTCTCTCCCTCTCTCTCTCTTCCTCGCTTCTCTGCTTTTCTCCTCTCATCTTGTCTCTGTTTTCACACCTCCAGTGGTCCTATGGCTTCTACCTGATCCACCTGCAGGGGAAACAGGGCTTCCAGTTTTTCTGTAAAACCGAGGAGACCAAGAGGAAGTGGATGGAGCAGTTTGAGATGGCGATGTGAGTGACACCATCCTCACGGAGTCAGACCGGCATTTCGTAATGCACATTCATACATGCAACATACATACAACGCAGATGTGTGCTGACTCAAACTCACACTCACAAACTCAAACACTCATGTAGACCTGCATGCATATCCACACAATCACAAGTAGAGACACACAAAAACACTCGCACATCCCTACACATACATGCACACACATGCATACATGTAGACTTTTACTTACTTATACATATGCACATGCTGACATTCACACACACACATGCATATAGACACACACGAGTCACTTATTACTTACCTCTTCTCTCGCTGTAGGTCCAACATAAAGCCAGAGAGGGCCACTGCCAACCAGCACAACTTTCAGATGCACACGTTTGAGAAGAACACCAACTGCAGGGCCTGCAAAATGCTGCTGAGGTGAGGAGCTATGTGATCCCAACGCACTAGACCGCAGATGGACCACCACAGTCCACAGCGAGTCTAAAGCATACACTGGGAACCCTCCGCCAGTCCAATTCTGGACCAGAACTAGACCACAACTATCTACACTGACTCTGAACTAGAGGTGTACAGAGACGTCATTATCTGTACCTGTATCTTTAGCTGTATCTGTGTCTGTATCTGTATCTCTATGTGTATCTGTAGCCGTATCTGTATCTGTATCTGTATCTGTATCTGTATCTGTATCTGTTCGACCAACAAAATTATCTGTCTCTGTATCTGTATTTGGATAGTAGATCGGAAGTGGGCGTGGTTTATACCAGAAGTCACGTTAAATCGGGCAAATGTATTTTTCATAGTTTTTTTCAATATTTCGACTGGGTTTTTTAAAAACCCAGGAAATTAACACATACAGCTAAAAACTACAGGTTCTAAGCTTCATTTTGATGTATATGTTGCGGGGGTTTGAAAGAAATCCAGCTGTCACACCAGGCTTTTGTCTCGCTAGCTCCTGCACATGACGCCTCCTCCTCCTCGATGCGAGAGTTTCCCTGAGTGATAGCTGGGAACGGTCAGCTCTCAGCCCGCTGCCTGCTTTGCGCTGACTCGGTGGGGGCGACTACAGAATATTGCGATCACGTTACAATAATGTGTAGTAAATGAAATGACTAGTTAGTGAAATCAAAGTCCTATGTTGCAAACAGAATGGGCATCTTTATCTTGTGGCGATCCACAATGATGTGAATCGATCTGAAGAAACATAATGGCTGATGTACAAACATGTCAATCATGGCTTTTTTTTCCGAATAACAAGCCAACTTCGGGTAGAAGAAATATCTGTTTCCATTGCATTATTTGTGCTTTCCCAAATAACGTATTCAGATTTGGGTACACCCCTACTCTGAACCATAAAGCTAGTCCACTCAACCAGCCCAGTTCTGAACCTTACGACTGGACTGCTTCTCCACACTGACTCTGAACCATCAACCCCAAATCCATGGCTCTCTTGGCCTGTCTAGTTGCCAACCCAAACTCACTGGTCTGCCGAGATGACACTTCCATACTACACTCACGTACCTACCCACCAGTAATCCAGCTGTCAACGACTGGGAACCAAGCACAAAATCGTGGGTTGAGTGTAGAGCTACGTCTTGCCAGTGATAAGATTAGCATGATGACCATCTGGTTAACTGGAAGCAGCAACCAATTTCCGGCCAGTATCTGTCCCCAAAGGGTCGGGCCACCTGCCACCTCACACACCCCCCCCCCCGTCTCTGTGTCCTCTCCCCAGGGGGATATTCTACCAGGGGTACTACTGCGCGCGCTGCGGTACAGGGGCCCACAAGGAGTGCCTGGAGGTCATCACCATCTGCAGAATCAGTAAGTGTGTGCGTGTGCGTGCATGTGTGTGTGTGTGTGTGTGTGTGTGTGTGTGTGTGTGTGTGTGTGTGTGTGTGTGTGTGTGTGTGCGTGCATGTGTTTGTGCATGTGCGCGTGTGTGTGGGTGGGTGCCTGTGTGTGTGTGCATGTGCGTGCGTGTGTGTGCGTGTATGTGTGTGTGTGTGTGTGTTCCTGCTCCTCAGGCTACATTTACCTCACACCGGCTCCTCTGTAGTGACTGATGTGTAACAGTATATTTTGTCCCACTGACCTCCAGGGCTTTCAGTTGCCCTCTGCAAGGGGACAAGAGAATCTTTCAGTTTTTCCCATTTTTTGTCGCACTTGGGCACACTTTTTGTTTAAAATTGTATTCAATATTAGTGTTATTATTATTACTATTCCCACTGTGCACAGACTTCCTGGAGAGAAGGGTCTCAAATTTAAAAAGGGAATAGCTGGATATGGCAGGAAAGGGCACATGACTTAAGGACTCATTGTACAGAGGGTACAGAAGGTCATATCAAATAAATAGACTGATAGATAGGGTCACACCAGATAAATAGAGTGATTGAGTGACTGAATCTGTCTCTTTCTCTCCTTGTTCAGCTCCGCACGACTCGGTGAGTTTGGCCTTGCGAAACTGGCTCTTTGTTATTTTAAGAGCTAAATCCACACTCCAGGTCCTTGGGACGTGGGTGTAATGATACTTTTATGACGATCAGGTTTATTTAAGCAAAGGTAAGTCTGCTCAGGACTGCTCAAATACTGTGCTTTAAAAAGGTATAGAGTATCACTAAGAGATATAATGATGGACAAATGCTATATAACCCACACACAACATATGCACAACACATTTTCATCTGAGTGGTCTTCCTCACACGTCTGATTTCAGAGACCTGCACAGGTTGTGTTGGTGTGCATGCCCATGCATGGTATTTACCTTTACACTATAGAACCATTCTGGGGAAAAAGAGGAGGTCTCCCGCTTCCCCTCCATCTCTTGTTGGTAGTTATGTGGAGTCTGTTTACAAGCCCTGCAGGCTGTATTACATTATTGAAATACTGATTTTAAATTCTTTCTCACAGGAACCAGGACCAACCTCATCAGGTAAATATGAACTGGCAAACTGTGAGGAGTTTTTATGTGCAGAAATAGTCATGCAGGTATTGTGTACTTAATATAACCGTGAGGAGTTCTCTGCATGACCAAACAGGTAGCTGTTCAATGGCTGTGACTTCTTTGCTGGCCTGTTCACCCTCTAGTGGAGAAAGTTCGGCCGGAGCCACACTGTCAATGAGGCACACTCTATTATCGTTCCGTCACTCAAAACCATGTGGGGAGGGGGTGGGGGCTTCTTCCTCTAGTTGGTGCCAAAAAATTAAATCAGACAAGTCCAGAGAATGCTATAGGTGGCTCTCTGTTGCCACCTAGTGGATCAGAGACAGAATTGTAAGTTGTTGCTGCGCAGATGGGCACGGGGGGTCTAAATTGGTTGCCTCGGGAATCCAAAATGCTAAATATACACACAATATGTACACAAATAAAGAGGACAGTGTAATCCATTCTGGCTGTAAAGACTTCTTCCTGGGCACGACAGAAGACTGGCTTCGTGGAATGCTGCCCAGATTCAGGATTTGTATTCATGAGGAGGAAATTGGTTTAGCTGTTTATAGTGTACCGTTTTGAATTCCCGAATCAAGGTCCAAAGATGGTGGCGGTGCGTAATTACCACGGGACACCGGCGCCCCCAGGGAAACCGCCGCTATCCTTCCAGACCGGTGATGTCATCGAGCTGCTGAAAGGAGACCCCGACACCTCGTGGTGGGAGGTGAACTGGGACAAGCCCCGGCACCCAAAAATTACACATATACAATCACACACTTGCACATATATACCCACACACACATGCACTCACATATACATATACACAGCCATACGGGTATACATATGCACATACTGATGCTCAAATACATGCATACAACCATGCAATGTAAAGCTGCTTTGTGTGTAAAGTACTTGTGTTGTAAGAAGCACTATACAAATAAAATTGAATTGAATTGAATTGAATTGAATATACACTCACATACGCAAATCCTTACACAGAAACAGACACTCACATATATACACAGACATAAGTATACAAACATACACAGACACTCACAAACATGCACATACAGACATACACACACATACAGAAATATACATACATACACACACAGACACATATGCACACAAACACTCACATAAACACACACAGGCATACATATACAGACACATAATAAGGCTTATATACATAAACATGCACACGTACCCACACACACAATGACATGCATGTGTATGCACACACATACTCACATATACAAGCACATACACTGGTTGTTGTGTAGTGACAGAACCTGGACCCTTGCTTCCTAGGGAAAGCTCATCCAGACCTTGAAGACAGGCTACTTCCCCAGTTCCTGTGTGAAGCCCTGTCTAGATCCCAAGGTAAACTCTCCCATGTGGTATAAAGATTCCATTCCTCTGCACGGAGAGGTGTGACATCATCAACCTGCGACTCCTCAGGGTCCGTCAATCATTCCTGACACTGTACACACCACTGCAATACACTTACTGTGTTATTCAAGGCTCATGAAACGTAAGAGGCTGAACTGTACTGGACTATGAAACAAGTTTTTATTTCTCTTTCAAGCCGTTCCAGGCCATTCCCAGCCGGCAGTCGTCCAGAGAAACAGATTATTACGTATATCCCTGGTAAGTGTGCTTGTGTTGATCAAGGCCCATCACTTACAGCCGTAGCACCAATAGCAGGATGAACGTTATGTCTAGAGATTATTTTTTGTTTATATTTTGTTGTTGTTTTTGAGTTTATTCCTCTCTCATCTCATAATCTGACCCAGAGGCATTTTTTTCCAGAGCCCTTTTCTTCTCATTACAAGGGATGCTGGTGTTTGTGAATCTCAGGGGTACAGTATTAGATTATATTATTATCATTTAGCAGACACTCTTATCCAGAGTGACTTACATAGGCTACAATTTTTACGTTATCCATTTATACAGTTGGATATTTACTGAGACAATTGTAGGTTAAGCACCTTGCCCAAGGATACAGCAGCAGTGCTCCAGTGTGGAATTTAACGAGCAACCTTTCGGTTACAAGCCCTGCTCTTTAACCACTGCATCACATTGCTGCCCACAATAGAAAAACCCCCATTTAATAACACAGCGTTGCTGTGTCATTTCGTTAGCATCACTTTCCCCTCGGGCGACTCACATGGCCCCTCTCGTTCCTCGCGCCCCACCCAGGTTCGCCGGGAACATGGAGCGGCAGCAGGCGGACAACCTGCTGAAGTCGCACAGCAGCGGAACGTACCTGATCCGCGAGCGCACGGCGGAGGCCGAGAGGTTCGCCATCAGCATCAAGTAAGCGCCCCGCCCCTAACCACACCCCCCCGTCTCCCGCCCCGTCTCTCTTGCTCTCCTCACCCTTGAGCAAAAACAGACACAGCCCTGCAGTCGTCCAGACTGTGAGGGTTATATATACACAGTGCATGTGAAATACATCTGTGACAAAATGTGCCAGTTATAGTTATTGCCACTTCCATTTTACAGTACAGTGCATGTGAAATATATCTATCGCAATATGTGCCAGTTATAGTTATTGCCACTTTCATTTTACAATTCCTTTCATATATTGTTGGATATATTACACAATATTATGTGCTGTAAGGTGCAAGACATATAAGAACATAGCAGTAATTTGTGGTTTTGTGTGTTTTATGTAGATGTCTGCTCATTTTCCGTCAGGATACTGTCTCACAATGGTGTTACTGCTGTATAAAACCAAGAGAACAGCCACTGGAACCCATTTGGTGGAAGTTGTGTTCTGCACAGTGATGTATGGCCTCTTCAGTGAACACTGACAGTATCTGTTCTTAACAGGTTCAACGATGAGGTGAAACACATAAAGGTCATCGAGAAAGACAACTGGATCCACATCACGGAGGCGAAGAAGTTTG
Organism: Megalops cyprinoides; assembly: GCF_013368585.1. Lineage (NCBI taxonomy): Eukaryota > Metazoa > Chordata > Actinopteri > Elopiformes > Megalopidae > Megalops > Megalops cyprinoides. Next base: position 35,080,657 of record NC_050587.1, on the reverse strand, counting down.
AGAGCCTGCTGGTAAGAGTTTGGGCTGGTGTGGTGAAATCTCCAGCGCTCAATCATTCACGGTTGTGCTGTGTTGTAATACCTGTGAGGAAAGCGTCTGTAAAAATGTGTCTGCTGTTTCTGCACTGCTTTACCTGAACCCCACAGGAGCTGGTGGAATACTACCAGGCCCACTCTCTCAAGGAGAGCTTCAAGCTGCTGGACACCACACTGCGGTACCCGTACAAATCTCGAGAGCGCGCCGTCTCTCGCGCCAGCACCCGATCTCCAGGTACGCCCGCCCCCCCCTCCGGGCCTGTATCCACCGGTTCTCAGCTCCCAGGCGCGCGTGGGGGCGGGAACAGGGGCGGAGAACGTGGCAGGATGCCCGCGATTCATGCCTTGCTGCCGCCTAGGTTAACCGACATTGGCCAGACTCCCTGCTCTCCATCGCTCCCACACCCGCTTCTTCCCCTGGGACCTCTAATTAACCCAATCCCTCGCACCCTGGGCCCATCAGAGCAGGGGCTGCCCGCTATGTGGATGTTGGCTCCTGTTAGAGGCTTGGCCCTTGGCCCTCGGATTGGAGGCCAGCTCACGCGTCGGCGGATGCATTATGATGCGTTCGCTGCGGAGTTATTCGTCCTCTCAGAGGAACAGGCTCAGCCAATACGGGGGCCTAGCGGTCTGAGCATGCAGGCTGTCACTGTCTCCCCATGGGGGATGGGAGGATGGGGAGAGAGGAGTTTAAAAATGAAACCCCCAGCACTCCAGAGACAGTTTGTCCTAAATCGCGTCTATTTCGGCGCTTTACGCAGTGTGTGAACGAGGGGCGCCGGTCCAACTGCGTCGCTCCGGTTAATGGGGCACAAATTATGTGCTTTTCCGAAAACTCTGTCAACCGGAGGCGTGCTGGTTTCTGGATTTATCTTCTCAACCCTGGTTTTAACTGTTGGAATGGAGCCAGAGGCCTGAATCATTTGCTGCTGCAGGTGTCACTCAGCTGCTGGTTGGGACCTGTAAAACAGTCAGACCTCTGGACCTCCAGGATGAGGAGCGGACACCACTGATTTCAAGTGTTTCACACAGCTAATGAGAGGCCTACGTTATTCTTTGATTCTGTTCAAGTATTTCTGCAAGGGCTTTGTCCTTTCCCCCTGCAGAGCTGTGGCCGTGTCAGACGTGTAGCAGGGTGATGGCATGCTGCTTCAGTAAATGGGTGTTTTCTTTTTCCTCCCTCTCTCCCCCTCTCTCCCGCCCTCCCTCACTCCTCTCTTTCTCTCTCTGCCTCAGCAGCCTCCTGCGCTTCCTACAACTTCTCTTTCCTCAGTCCTCAGGGCCTCAACTTCTCCTCTCAGACCTCCGCCCCCTTCTGGTCAGGTACTCTCTCTGTCTCTCTTCCTCCCATTTCTCTCATCCCTCGGCCATCTCTCTCTCTCTCTCTCACTCTCTTTCTCTCTCCTTCTGTCTCTCTCTGTTTGTCCCTTTCTCTCCCTCCATCTCTTTTCTCCCTCTTTTTTTCTCTCTCTCTCTCTGTCAGCCATCTTTGTCTCTCTGTCTCTCTCTTTCTCTCTCACTCTCACTCTCGCTCTCTTCCTCCCTCTGTCTGTCTCTCTTTCTCTCTCCCTCTATCTCTGTCTGTTTATCTCTCTCCCTCTCTAACTAATCTCTCTGTCAGCCATCTTCCTCTCTCTCCGTTTGTCTTCTCCCTCTTTCTCTCTCTCTCTCTCTCTCTGTCTCTCTCTCTCTTTCTCCCCCCTCCTCTGTTCTCTGACCCTGCTCCTCCTCTTCACTTATCCGTCCTTGTCCATCATTCCTGTGTCACTGACAGCCCCCACATGTCCCAGGGCCCACTATATGAGGCCTATCCACACAGCTAAGCAAAACAACAGAAATCCAATGTATTCAGTAAAGTGTGTAGAACCTGGAATGCGTCGTTTCCACGGTGATTGATACGGCTGTGTCGGCTCTATCTCCGCAGTGTTTACGCCGAGGGTGGTCAGCACGGCGGTCGCCAGGTACAACTTTGCCGCCCGCGACATGAGAGAGCTGTCCCTGAGGGAGGGCGACATCGTCAAGATCTACAGCAAGATTGGGGGCGACCAAGGGTGGTGGAAGGGCGAGGCCAACGGAAGGGTGAGAATGAGATGGTCAATATCAGCCAATGAGAGTAGCAGGACCAGGCTATGAGTGCTGCTGTCAGGGGCCATCATGGGCTCACATGGGTTTACAGCCCACTACAAGATACTAGTGCTACCTTGGAATAAGCTGGGTCTTTCACCTTCTATACAAATTTGGACAAATTTGGTATATTTATACAAATCTGAGTGAAGTTCACACTACAGTATTTACAGATTAATAGTTTTAAGTATTTGCCCTCATTTGTTAAGTTGAAATGAATGAAATTTCATTTGGACTGGGTTGATTTGACAGTCACAGAACACAGTCCCAAATTGAAAGGAATTTTTGTAGCTCAATCCAGTTTATGCCAAACCACACCAGAGATCAGAGGAAAATCTGGTACCCCTATAGGTTATACCCGCAGAGCTGGCAAACATGAAAGCCTCAAATATAGGTTTGAAGAGACATGCGATAAAAGTACTCATGTTTTTTTCACGAACAGGCTAGCTTTGATAACATGCCACATGACTTTGATGCATGTAGTGCCGTTAAAATCAGTCTCTGTTAACCGTTGCCAAACCCAGAGATTTCGGCACCATTTTTCCTGTGAGTCATCTTGAGTCTACAATGGCTAGATTCAATAAGTTAGCCAATTCTTGTCTTTTATTTTTAGATTGGCTGGTTTCCCTCAACATACGTTGATGAGGAAGGAGTTCAATGATTGGGTGCAAGGGTCTGATGTCATCCGTTCACATCCAATCAGAAGACACTCCATTCGCAGCCCTCTGAGAGGACTCCTGGGTTTCCATGGAAACCGCCTGTGAAATATTTTGCTGGAACTTCTCCTCAGCTGATTTTACAGTGAACATTTGTACTGATGTTTTCCTTGGTTGTGTAGAAATCTGCTTCGTTTTTTTTAATGTCCATTCGATCTCTGCAAAGAAAAACTGGACTCCAAACTGCCTGCTCCTCAAACAAAAATGGGTGGTTTTATAACTGAGAACAGTGAACTGCCAACACTTCAGAGAGAAAAAACAGGGCATGATATCATGAAAGAACGTACATTGCTTTGTTGTATATTAATACTCTCCTGGTCAGCTGCAGGTCTGTGGGAAGGGGGTAATATAATGTATGAATAATTTATTTTGAAAAAAAAAAAGAAATGGACCAATATTAATGAATAATGTGGAAAGCATATGCTTTTCAACAAAAAGCAGCGATGAGAGAAAGTGACAGGATAGAGAACAGTGCGTTTCCTTGCTGAGAGAATTTGCCTTAGTCGTCATGGCGATGCCTTTGCGGGCTTATGGGGGAGGAGGGGGGATAGGGTGGGCACAGATATCTTCAACTTGCACAAGAAGTTACTCCGTCCACGCACACGGTGCCTTGGAGGTGTGGCCATCACACCCGGGAGGGGGGGGGGGTCACACCGCCAAACGAACATGCACCCGGTAGCCCCTTTCGGAAGACAGAGGCACCCCTCAGAGACCCCGCTGCCCCCCCCACCCACCCACAGCCCAGAGAAGTGGGTGCATCCAATGGGGGGGTGCTGTTTCAACCTTCCGTCCATCTGTCCATCACTGCAGCTGGCAAGCCCAGAGAGGACACCCTTGTACTGGTTTTGGGGTGAAGGAAACGCCCGCCCACTCCAACGGAGCAGAGAGGGATCGTCATGCTAGCGAACTGCCATCTCCATCCTACAGTACAGTAAAGCAGCTTTTTTTTTTTTTTTTTTTAAGTCCGCCAGCTCATCATACCACTTTACAGTTATGAACAATTTCTACGGGCAAAGACCCTCCCCTGCTCTATATGTCTTGAGTGTTTTGTTCTGTGATTGAATGGAATCTTACACTTATTTTTCCAGTAGGCTGACCCACTTGTAGCATTAAGGACACCGTGGGGGGGGGGGGGGTGAAGTGGAACGGGTCAGTGTGTTGAAGGGAGGGGAACTGCTCAGTCTAGAAGGCTAACCATTTACCCGGTGAAAAATAACCACCCGCGACTCCATGTCACTGCACTTTAAAACGATGGGTACTCGTGTCAAATGGGATTCAAAAGGGAAATTGCAGTCGTTTCAGTGCCCTCCTGAGCACTTGGTATCTGGCACACAAGTGATCGATAGAAATCCATTGGACATGATCGGTATGTTTGCACACGTCAGATTTCACATGGGATCGAACCCTTGTTTACTAAGAGAACGATATAGCGATATAATTTTAAAAAGCGGAATGCGATCGCTTTTAAATGTTTTAGTCATACCCTTTTACTTTGGAGATTTTAACTGCTATCATTTTTAAATTTTCAAAGGTAAAATTTCCACTTCTGATCTGGCCTTTGATCTTGCATTATTTACTGATGAACATCTGGTGCTTGGGATTTTGTTCACATTTGGATAATCATGACATCTGGTTTTTTGGTACCCTGGCAACTGCTGTTGTGGACATTGGTCCCAACTCTATAAGGTTTTATGCTAAAAATAAATTTATTCACCCTATGCAATGAAACCCATAAATAAGGAACACGGAGCTTAGGACAGCAGAATAACATTTCTATGCTGTAGAGGAGAAATGTTGACAGCTAATCTGCCAGACAACATGACTAACAACCTTGCCTGGAGTTTTATTTTAATTGGTCTCTAATTCATGTTGTTTGAAACAGTCAGGGAGTTTCAAACTTTGATCCAGCTCCATGTTTTCCAGCTTACTCCCTCTGGCAGGGGAAACCTTACAACAGTGGTGTCCACTCCTGATCCTAGAGGTCCATGCCAGGCTTTTAAAGATGCCTCCCAACCAGCAGCCGATTGGACAAATAGAACAACAGGGGATCCAATCAACAGGTCTGATGAGGTGATTAAGACCCGAGTTGGAACCAGTGCCCGGTGGATCTGGAGTGGACACCACTGCCTTGTACTACAGAAGGCGAAGTAGTAATAATAATAATAAACAATAAAAATAATAATAAACGCGATTTCCCAACAGAGGGGTATCCCCGTGTCGGAATGTGACTGCAGAGGCACTCCGAAACCTGGGGGCACCTCGCATCGTCTACTTGAGTGGCACAGCCGGTGGGTGGAGTTGAGGGACTGAGACCGATCCTTCAGCGAATCAAAACGAGCGGCCTTCAGCCCGCACATGGTACAGCCTCCCAGTGGTGACACCAAGAGTGGCCGTGGGAGTGGCGTATGTGTTAGCAGTTGGGGGGGCTCAGTCTGTTTATGTAGTGGAGGGAACCCATTGCATGTGATTATAGACATTTCAACTCCTGTCTGTAAATCCTTTGAACAAAAAGAAATCTTAATCGTGTACCTTTTTTTGAATGGTCAGTTATTTCCAAATGAGGTCTATCATCAAAATAAACATTTCTCTTTTTGCCTAACGGGTTTGGTTTTTGTCACTGAATCGTAACAGCAGAGACCATAAGGCAGGCTCATTGCAGGTAAGAGGTCATCAGCCATGGGCTGTTTCTACATGTAAGAAAATGCCTTGAATTATTTATTTTTCAGTAATTTAAGACATTATGAACTATTAGGTATTAAGACGTTACTGTCAACATTAATTAGAATGGGGCTAAAATGGTACAGCAAATCCTATGCATAAGGGAGTGGCCTGATGGGATGGTCTCAATAGAGACAAAAACTGTCGGCTAAGTGGGTAATGGAAATTTGGCAAAAAGTGTTTCCGTTGCTTGGTTTACTAATCGTAATCCTGTTGCTGAGGTTGTTTTTGCAGTCTGAACAACACAGGATGTCTTTGGCTGATCTGTGCATACCCATGGCCCACCAACAGCCACACCTGCTCCACCCAAATGCCCCTGGCTGTTGCATTTTTCCCACATATTCTTGCCTGCAGTGTGTCATTGCACTTACAAAAACACTGCAAGTGACTACTGCACTTTCACAGCTGGTGAGATCTCATGAGCTGGAAGAGCACAAGCCTTGCATATCCCCCTTTTCTTACTGTGTTCGTGGTAACATCATGCCAGTGGGGCGCGGAGCCAGACAAGTAACTCTCAGAATTAAAACAAAAACCACCCGACTTGAAGCTTTATAATTTTCAACAGATCCATCCTGTGTGAAGCGGATTTCAGGCGAGTTCCATGCCACCGCTGATGTTGAGACTCTTCCTCAGTTGCAGCGCAGCAAAAAGTAACTGAAAATAACCATTCGGAAAAGTCAGTCACGCCGAGTCAGCAGTCTAGCTGCAATGTTTGAAATTCTCTCATTACATACATAGCCATGTTCCATGTACATTTCTACATGTCCTAAAATAAGGCAAGTCAAAAATCATAAGTATAAGTGAGTAAAAGTGAGTTTTGAACATTCTGGATGCATACCAAGAAGGCACACACAAATAAACTGCCAAAGGGTTCAATCTTTATTTAAAGTCCAAAATATAGGAACAGCTTGAAGGCATGTCAAGCCTACATTAAATTCTAACCCCAAAAATGCAAAAGGGGCAAAAACGTTGCAATTAAGCATGGCTAAAATGGATGATGCATTCTCTATAAAGAAAAAAAAAAATTCCCATCAACGGGGATAAAATCCAGCACTTTCAACATCCAAAAAAAAAAATCATGCCAAACCAAACATTTTTCCCCCCTAAAAAAAAGGTAATAAATTGCAGCACTTTGGGATCGGGTTTGCGGTTTGCGTTTTGCCGTTTTCATTCATTGCTGTGTGAAATTGTGTCTGACAAGCTTCTCATTCTTCAGCGTAGCGATAATACGGAACACCCGGCTCTTCAGCAGGTGCCAGGTGAGATCAGCCCAGGTAAGGGTGGGAGGGGAGGTGCGGAGGTGGGGGTTAGCGAGGGGTGCATGGGGGCAGGGAACGGGTGGGAGAGGGAAGGGGGGCTGATTTCGAGGCTTTGTCCTCATTTCTTCTTAGGCTTCGCTTCGAGGGGTAGCCCAATGTCCTTCCCACGCAGCTTCAGCCCTGAGAAGCACAGGGAATAACTCATCAACAGCAAGAACAAAAAACAAAACCCAGGATAGCAACCATGTGGCGCAGTGCTGAGAAAACTAATTGTGTAACCAGGAAATTGTTGGATTCTGGGTGGAGCACAGCTGTTGTACGCATGACACCTAAACTGAATTGCTTGATTGTATAACTGACTATACATGGGTAGGGAATAATGCACATATACGGGTAATATTAGTTTTTTTTTAAGGTCAGGTATGCAGATCATACTATTTATCTATTTTATGTATTTTATTTTGGAGCCAGGGATGGATACCAGAGGTAATGAACATCTGCAATGTTCAGCATCCAAACCAATGAGTGTAGAGAATGAAAAGACTACTCACCAATTGCTCTTTCAATCTTCCCCATAACCTGGTTGTTGGGAATGGCCTTCCCACTCTCATAGTCAGCGATGATCTGGGGCTTCTCATTGATTTTCTGATGAACACAACAAATGCACTTCTTTTCACAAGCTGTGACACACGACACTTTGCCTTAGCGGGAAAATGGCAAAAGGCAGAAAATGTCACCTGCACGGTGTGATAATGCCACTACAAACACTGCAAGTTACTACACTTTGACTGATAGCTGGTGCAGGGCCAGCACTATGGGGGTGCTGGCCCTGCACCAGACGGACCTCAGTGCACCCCCAGTTGTCTCCTTATATCCCGATCTCTACATAGAACGTATTACGTTTTTTTTAAGGTATGACATTTTGTGCCCCCCGGTGGATTGCAAGTGCATCCCCCTGTATTTTCTCCTGGCACCAAGCCTGAGCTGGTGAGATCAACAGCTGCAAGAGCACAAGTCTTAAGTACCCTCCTTTTCTTACAGTGTTCATGTTAAAACTATGCCAAAAGTGGAGCCAGATGAGTAACTTGCAGAACTAAACCTCATTTGAATTTCAGCTTTCTAATCTTCAATGGTATCCTGCGTCCTCTAGAAGAGGACATCAGACGGGTGCCATGAAACGCTCTACAGCCCTCTGTAGCACACAGCTGGCATTTGGACAAACCCACAGGGGAGGGAAAAGCATGTTTCTAAATGTCAGTTTTATTAACGACGTAAACCCACTCACCTTCTTCACACAACTACCTGCCCAAGTCTTCAGCATCAAAGCTTACCCCAGCAAACACACCAGTGCTCTCAGGCTAAGCTTCGCTTGGAGACTTCTCTTTCACTTCCGTGTGCCCTTCTCTTTTTTCGAAAAATGAAAAATCTCTGATGCTTTTCCTGACCCCCCTCCCTGGCATTTCTTTTGCTTGGTTTAAGCACATCACGTCCCCCTCCGATGACAGAAATGGTCTACTTCATTGTGATGAGCACACCAGTGGTAGCATTTCCCTAACTGGAAGGGTATAGCAGCCATATTGTTTCTTCCAGCTGAAAGAACCAGTTTCTTCCTCCCTCCAATACTGCCATTGCTTGGGGTAATGTTACACTTAGGCATCAGAGCCTTGGACAGTGATGCCTGGTAGCAAGGCTTGTGCTGGGACGTGCTGTTGAAATGAAGGCCTGGATGATGACGGCGGTACTCACGGTGGCCAGGTCTTTCTGCGTCAGCCCCTTGTTCTGACGGCCCAGCTGAATGACCTTCCCCACCTCCAGAGACACCCTCTCATGGTGCAGCTCCTCCGTCTCGCGGTCCAGCTTGGCCGTGTTTTTAGTCACCAGGTGCTGCTTGTTCTGCCCTGCTGCCCCTGAGACACAACACCCACCAATAACATCGTGAGCTCACTGTTACAAACCAATAAGATCACAGATTCATCGCAGCTTGGACCCATCACTGTTGGCCACTCCCACTGTCAACTGGCTCTGTCACAAATGCACCACATTGTATACTCTCTGAAGACCAGTCAAATCATGAAAACAAAAAACAAAAAACATAAATCTGCACTGGTATTCCTAAATGTGAGAATGATGGAATGTTAATTACAATTAAGCTCTGTGACCTTATTAAACAGTTTCATTTGCTTGCTTTACTATGTTGGTTATCATGAACAATTTGGACCAAATGTAAAACCTTCATTTGAGGCGTGGTATCAAGTGGACTTTGTTACACCTTTTATCAAGGCAAACAAGGTGCGTGTGAATGGCACCCAAGGACAGAGACTCTCTGTTCAGGTCCACCTCCTTGAAACTGTGGCAGCAGTCGAGGACTTTCTACAGCAATCTGCATGCTCCTAATGCACATGCAAACGTACCAAAGCCAGCGAACTTCAAATGCAAACAAACTTCAAATTTCAGCATAAGAGTTTTATATATAGTTTTCTATACAGAGGTCTTACATTTCTTTGTAGTTTCAACCTCTTCTCCCCTTCTCTGTGCTGCAGTAATAGCCTACAAAAGACAGCATGTCATTACTCACATGCCCAAATCCGACAAAGCTGAAGCTCCAGACACAGCTCACATTGCTAGCCTCACATTGCTAACCTCTTGTCCCTGACAAGCTGCTATGCCTGCCATAATTTGCTCACAGCACTATATACAACTACATTTTCTCCCACTCACCATTAAGTGATGACACTGTACAAATTACCAGATAATCATTGTTTGCACACACTGTTCAACATGACATTCATTTGTCAGAGAGAGGAGAGAAGTTGAGACAGTCCTTAGCATTTAAATTATATGAAAAAAAACGCTAAGAGGAACAGAGAAAATCAATGGATTTGTGAGGGGAGAAGACCAAGCACTTGGGGGAATCCTGTTTATGGACTGTGTAACGTGGAGGCAGAGCCTCTTCATGTCAGCTGGTAGAAGCTTCCAGAGGGGTGCAGTGAGGTGCAGTCGACTGCAAAGCCGGAGATACCCTGCCAAATTCAATAGTGGGATCTGAAGACGACCGTACTCTGCCATGCTGGGAGCGTTCCTTAATCGGGCATTCAATTACTCACCGTTTCCTGTTAAAACTCATCATTCAACCGTGTCAGGAAATTAATACAGCCTTTGAGGTTTCCCTGGCCACACGGCTGATATCCGGTACTACCGAGCGCACATATGAAAACGAGCTCCCCATACTGTTGATAGCTTGGCTGCAGTATGTTACAGCTGTACATTTTACGAAAGCATTCGTATGAATGTTATCATTTATCACGAAGACGTTCATACTACACATTCCGAGTAGTTTGATTCTTTTGTATTTTGTGTCACTACCGAAATACTGTATTTGGAAAGGAGGAAAGCTTCCGGAAACGTGTCTGACAGTGTGAAAACAAAACATACCGTAACGTAGTGAGTTTTCCATTTACTTTACTCTGGTCACTCCCGGTAATGAAAAAACTCAATTTCGCTTTCAGGCTTGTTTTCACACAGATTTACGAATTATTCAAGGGATACGCGACAACTCTCCTTGTATATCTTGTGGGTGCGTTTTGATTTGATATCATGGCTACCGATGTTGCAAAACTAATTACCAAGTAAGTCCTTGGCTTTTATAGCTAGCCTGCTAGCAAGCTGTAGAATTGCAAAAAAGAGGCCCGTTACCCTACAGCGACAAATTACTGACGATATTGTCCACATCAAGCCATGTCCTCTTTATTCAATTTTACAATGCATCAGCAAGAGAAAATAAAGTATTTCTTTAAAATAACCACGACGACCAGCTAGCTAACTACTTTAAGGAATATATGTACTCGTTAACTCAACTCGGTGAACTGGCTACGTATACTACCTAAAATGTGACTGTGTCGTCCGATCAATGTCAAAAGTAACAGATTATCTATCTAACCAGCAATCAGTTTAACAATAATTAAATTACTAGTAACTTAATAGCGATTTAACCACTATTCCGGGAATATGGGCACATACCGTGAGGCCGTTCTTGCCTCGGAGCTGGTGAGTAGCGTTAGCAAGCTTGCTAGCCTGCCAGCTAGCTGGTCAACAACATGTGTAACATTAAGCTTGACATCGCTTTTAGCAATTATAGATAGCTAGCTAACGCGTGTTTATTTCCATTTATTTGTCTACTTTAATCTGACGAGCTAGCTAGGCTTGTTAGCAAATTTACCTGCTTAGATTTGGCCTGAGCTGCAGTAGGACCCTTCTTCCGCAAGACAGTCACGGTGTCCCAGTCGCTTTCAGCCATTGTTTCTTCGATGGACGTCAGTAAAGATCTTGTAGAAAATTAGTAACAATGTAGTCTAGCTAGGTTAGCTAAACACAAATATTCTGGCTTTGCTTTGTTATATACAGTAGTGTTGCCAGATAAATGTCTAATGTTAGTGTTTTCGTAGCCCTTCTTCACAGAAGACAAGTAACGCCTCTTCAAAGCTTTATTTAAAACGCCTCTCGTTGACACATGTGGGTTTGTTGTTTTTTTTTTTTTGGGATCCGATTCTGCGCAGATAAAGCACAGATTCGCTGATCTGTCAGTCATGTTGGTTTGGCGTGAGTTGGGCCACCACCCGCCCAGTCCCCTAAAGAGACTCATTTTAATAATCATAATAACATCTAAAAAAGTTGTCTGGCAGCTGACATTGACTATCGCGTTATTTTAGAAGTCTCAATCCGATCTGTGAACTGGAAGTGTTCATTTCCCCAGGTGACTTGCTTGTCCCATTGCCTCTAACTATGCAATGACAAGATGACCATTCCCTCCTTAGTTTTATAATGATTTCTATCTATGTTGTTATTATTGTTATCTCAATGGCAGATATAATTTTTGGTGTCATTCCGTCTGTTCTGTGCCACTTATCTCTGTCCCGAATTTACAATACTCACCTAGACTAGGAATTTTCTATTATGTCATTTGTTTTAATGCATCTCATTCCTTCACTCCTGTTTGCTGACTGATGCAGGCCTACCTGTTTTCTGAACCCACTGCATTTACACTGTTCGTCCTCATATTTAAACATTCATATGCGTCCAGCACCATCTAGTGTATATAATATATTACCACTCTCCCTTAGAGTGATTTTTTTTTTCCAAAAAAGCATTGCTACCGTGTAACGTTAATATCAGCATTTCATTTCGATGGATCATTATTGTCGTAACTATGAGGAGTATTCTGATCGGCCCTCCCCGCGTTTAAAATGTGTGTTTTTTTTTTGCTACTCTACGCGCATCCTAACTTTAGTCGCTTAATTTTTGATGAGTCGGAGGTTCTTGATGCATACTGTGATAATCTTTTCCCGGAGAGTAAAATCATTTGCTTCTCTTAGACATTCTAAACACTGGGTGGCGACGAGAGCACGCGTCTCTAGAAACAAGTTGCGTCTAAGTCCACTATCATAATGGATTCTGAAAATAAACACGTTACTTCGCCAAAATGTTGAGACATTAAATCAGTTTAAATTATTGATATGATGACAGTTATCTAAGTGGCCAACTACTACAAAATTCAACAGATAATTGAGTGATACAGTGCAGGAAAACACAAAACAGGAATGAATGGCACCAAAGATGTACTGTTTTCTCATCGTCATAATTTGCTCTCCTGCCTGGACTACATTAAATCTCAACTTGTTGGTCTCTTTCTCCTCACCAGTTTATCCAGAATACTGCACCCTGTCTACAGCAAGCCAACATATCCACAAGCCACATCTCTGCTCACCTTGCTTCCATTGGCTATTGGACATAGCTTGCATTAGATTCAAAACTGGTGTGCTGGCCTACCACCCATTCTGCAACAGGCATGGCTTTTACAATTTGCAGACTATTATCAAACCTCATTCCCCCTCACCAAACTGTCCATCCCTGCCAGAACCCCCCCCCCCCTCCCCCCTCCTCATTTCACACCCTCTGGTCACCTCATGACTTCTGTCCTGTGGGATAACACGTTGTTCTTCTCACCTGTGGAAGTGGTGGTGGCACAGTCTGAGAAACAGTCACTGGGACAAACTGAAAACTATTCCTTTTCAGTCTGCTTATTGCCTCCCTGAATTCAACCTCAAGATACGAGTGCTAAATGACCAAAATGTAATGTAACGTAACACTAATATCCATCAGTCTACAGATTTTTCACTACCAATATATTTTTTGTATTTTTAATTTTCGCTTGATATATGATGTACCCCACAAACATTTATTGTAGCACTGCATTGCACAACACTTATGTTTGTGTTATGTGTTATGTTTGTGTCTTTCCTCTCTGTTCAGCTCTGGATAAGAGTGTCAGTTAAATTAACAAAATATAAACACAAATCAAACTGCACTGTAATTCGTCTAACTTAACTGTAGAAATAGTACACATACCAGTAGCTATCACCAGGAACAGTGAAAGCTATCAAAATGAGAAAATTATTAGATTTTGATCGTGAAAGCTATCAGAATCTGCCTGTAATAACTCAATAAACCCAATTATAAATATGACATTAAAAAACAATCAAGTAAAATTATTTTCCAAAAAACACAATAACGTGGAGCTAGTTTCCCGTGGTGATACATTCAATACTAACGTAACACGGCTGTGACCATGTTCTCCTTATTGAAACCTTCATTGTTGAGACTTTTGCCCTGTTTGCTGAAAAGAAATGATTAAATAAAGTGTGTCAAGAGATTTTCTGCTTTGATGAGATTCAGTGCAATGCTAGGAAGTCCCCAGACTCCTTTTCCCTGCCTTAGTTTTGCATGCTTCCTTTCATGCTCGACCATTCATGTTTACCACTATGTAAATTTGCATGCACATGGAACATTGACAAACAAACCATAAGGCACTGGGCAACCTCTGAATGCTTGAAAGCCTCTGAAAGTAATTCTCTAAAGCATGTATGCTTTAACCTCCAAATTACATCATCACAACAACACCCCATTATCACTGAATACATCCAAATATTTGAAACTCAGACAGTTTTGCTCTGGGTTTATTTTGTTCTTAAAGACATATATGTGTGTGTGCATTCATAGAGTTAACAAAACTATATTGGTAGCCATACTCTATGGCTGACCAATAAGTAGTATCCTTTACAAGCAGGTAGTACTGTGGCATCATCATCAAGAAACATCCGTGACAAATCTGTTGCAAGGTTGCAGGACCAAATCCCAGGAGGGGCACTACTGTTCAAACCAAGGTACTTGATCTGAATTGCTCCATGAAATACATTGGTGCATGAAGGGATTACATTATAAAACTTGGAAACACATAAGTGTCCTTGGATGAGGGCACGTGATAGGCACGATGAAAAGTAGTCCACGTGTTCTATTAGAGCTAGAGAAGAGCCAGAAACCAAAGATAATGTCTGAAATATAACCGGACCCAACTGAAAGATTCCCATGATGAAGCCACAGGGTACAAAACTGTCTCGCATTCTTACAACAAAGGATAGAATGACATTTATTTTGCATACAACTATACAACATTCGGAAAATAAAAGCATCATGTTATACAACATTGGATTATGTATACACATGGGGGAAAAAAGGTGTAGCTGCTTATTTTTCCTGTTGATTCCCTACCTGTTGATTTAAAGGTATCCCTACCACTGCCTTTACAAATTTCTTCTACCTGCAGAATGTTCTACCGTACATCCAACCTATTTTAAACAACAACATACAGAGCTGTCTTGTTCAGAGCAAGGAAAGCCCTTTTTCTATAACATTCATTTCCTAATCACGATTTTTCCCCCCTTGTCTCCAAGGTGGCATTTACAACTAGTCTTCACCACAGCAAATATGACATGGATTTAAAACTTAGTTGACCCACTTTATCTATTAGGCAACTGGTTTGAAAAATAGTGACAAAATTATATAACTATATATTGATACACAGATACATAAATAGACATATTAAATCATTATTTTGTCCTTCGTTTTCAAACTAACCATTATTGCTTGCGATGGATAGTGGTATTTTTCAAAGTGTCTTCAGTATGACTTTGATTACAATAGTCCGCTTGATCTGGGCTCAGTGCATGATACACAACTATTTCAATTAGACTGAGACGGGTTACAAACACCTGCTATGCTTACATGGCTGTCAAAATAAAAAAAAAACACAACTACAGAAGCAAACAAATTCACATCTACAGTACATACCGCTTTCTGAGCTGAGTGATCAGCTCGGGCCGGCGGCGGTTTCAGCGCAGCACGGCCTGCCGCAGCAGCAGCAGGGGATCCGCTCCCGGGACAGGTAGAGCACGGGCTGGATGCTGCTGCTGATGTCCATGAAGCCAAAGGCGATGTAATGGATGTAGCAGCGGAAGACGTCGCGGGAGAAGTACTCCTGGAAGGGGAAGAGGGCCACCGGCGGGAAGTAGTTGAAGACGATGATGGCGAGGATGATGAGGACCATCTTGAAGGCCTTCTTCTTGACGGGGTGCGCCTCGTCACGGCCCGGGCCTGACTGGCGGAGGGCGCCGAGGATGGCCAGGTTGCAGAAGACCATGAAGGCGAAGGCGCTGAGGATCATGACGGTGAAGGCCTTCTCGAAGTTGACGATGTTGCCCACGCACTTGGCGGCAGCGTAGGCCAGGGTGACGAGCCAGACCACGCCGGCGCAGACGGCCCGGTGCCGGCGGTCTTTCAGCTGCGTGAAGATGACCGGGTGGCGGACCGCCATGTAGCGGTCCAGGCAGATGCAGGAGAGGAAGAGGGGCGAGGAGTCCTTGACGCCGTAGAAGAAGCGCAGCACGTACCAGGTGCTGCTGGTGGTCAGGTACACGATGTTGGCCAGCTCCAGGGGAGGGATGAGGCAGAAGAAGGTGTCCAGGATGGCCAGGTGCATGATGAAGATGTCTGAGGTGGAGGAGTCCGCCTTGTTCTTGTGAAGGAGCCACAGGACCATCAGGTTGGCGGGGATCCCCAGAAACATGTTGATGAACTGCAGGGCCAGGTAGAAGAGGAGGACCTCAGGCATGGCCCTGCACCTTGCGTACACGGTCATTTCGCCCGCACCGACCGTGGAGTTGTCCGCTGGCTTGTGAATGTAGAGGGCGGAGGAGTTAATGTAGAAAAACTCCATGTCGGGAGACAGGGCCTCACAGCGGTGCAGGTCAAGGGGCCTCTGGGTCAAGGAGAAAGAAAAAAACTGAACAGAAATCTCAAGTAAAAGCAGTAACCCCACCCACCATAATAAAAGCAATAAAACTAAAATGTGGCCGCTTAATTTTCAGTGCTGTGGAGCACTGAATAGTAGTGAAGCAAATCAGTGAATATATGTATAGGTCCATAGTAAAGAAAAAAGTTCAAAAACATTATATGACATGCACTGATACATTTCAAGAAAGGGATCTGATGAAATGCACCAGAATAAAGTGATTCATATATCATATGAAGTGTTCCATATTGCTTAACCTTCTCCACCATTGTTTTTGTGCTCTACTGATTAGGTTTCTCAACCTTTATGGTTCAGCATTAGAGCCCCCATAATAACCTTTCCAACCTCTGTTTGCAAACAGTAAAGCATGACTAACTTTACACATGAGTAATATTCTCTATCACTGTTTCCTAGGAGATATGCCTGTGTACATATGGAATTCAATACAGATGCTTTACATTATTACCCTGTCACAAGGACAGTGTTAAACTGCATTTGCATAACAGTCTCTTTAATGTGCACATATACATATACCATATATCAAAATAAACACTTGAAATTCATAAAAGTAGTGCATTTCAGCTAGAAAAACACTTTCAGTTAGTTTTGCATTGATCCATATTGGTAGATTAAGAGAAGAATGTACGCAGAGCACAAATTCCCCTGTAGAAACCTTACCTGTCTAAATGGCGGATTATGTCCTTAATTGCCGATGCACTGCCGTGATCCTTGCAATCTCCAGTAAGACCTTCATGAACTGTTGCTCCTACATACGGACTGAGGCACAGCCTAGAACAGAGAGATATAGGCAGATTCCCACCACTGACACTCCAGCACTTCTGGGATCGTGACTCCATCCAATCAGAGCAGGTGAGAAGGGGTGGGGTACCTGGAAATTTTCCAGTGGAGGCCATTTCTCGGTTGCCTTCATTTTACCATAACGGCCACAGACCTCAAAGGTTTTACATACAGAAGGACTTAAACAGTCGTCACACTTAAATAACCCTCAGGACTGCAGAGATTCTGAGAAACCTTAGCTGAGCTCGAGAGGGGAATCAATGGAAGAGGGGGTTCGTCTGGAAGACGTGTCGTGGCAGGCCGTCGCCTTTCACACCAATCGTCAGTGATGCAACACGCCATTGGTGCCTGATGGAAATTTGGTGTAAACAACTGATGCAATAGTCCATCGGTACACTTCTGAAATTAAGCGTAACAAAGTGTAACATCTTACATGAAGGTGACACAGTGGTTTCCAGTATTGATGACAGGCACCAAGAGTGAAGGAGAACGGGATATGGGGAGGCTATTCAGTATTTCTGCTCCTTGTTGTGTGAAATTTAAGATTTTTTAGGCTCAGCCAGCAGGCCTGGATGAATTTGACCTCTAAGGGTATGGTGAGCTCCTCCCAAGTAAGACCCGTTTGACATTTCAAGTCATGTTCCAGAACACTAACACCATGTTCTGGAACATGGAGCATGGATCTTATTGATGTATCTTCACTGTGTTACAATACATGAGAGAATTTATGAAAGTAGGGTTATATAACTACTAAAAATAAGCAGTTCACTCACAACCATATTATCATGCCTGATGTGCAAAGATGGGAAAATACCTGATATTGCCAGACAGGACATCTACACAATAAGGTCAACAGTAAAGGCGACAAAGTGTTAAAATACACATATATTTCTTGTAATAACCAAAAATAAGCAGGGTATTGAACAGTTAAGCAAAACACTACACACCACTGTGCTACCAGAATAAAGCTTGAACAGGTTGTACTGCCAGATGAAAGTGAACACAAAGACATCACCACTTAATACTCAAATAACCGATGTCAGGAATTTAGGCATAGTCAAATTATATGTTGACCAGCATTTATTATAACAGTATCTTAAATGGGAGTCGTCACATATATTTATACACTGGATTACTTGAGGCAAATGACACATTGCAAAGGAAAAGCGAATTGTATTACTACTAAGCAACTGCTTCCCGTTACTTGCTTAAGGAACGTTTGTTTTATTCTACCCATACCACCAGCCCTGTTCTTCTCGATCTCCCATATATTTTATATACTCACCTTTATTTTGGTACGCAGACAATGGAGAGGGGGAATACTACACACAGATCAACAAAAATAACCACGCTCACGCTAAAACCATTAAACTGCAAAACGCAGACCATTGCAAAGGCGCGTAGGAAATGGATTAAGTTACAATAAAAAACCGTATGAATTACCTCTAAAAGATAATCATATGAATAAACATACAGTCATTACACACAAAAAATCTACCCCTCTCTGTCTCTCAACAGAAACACAGCGGTGGCACCGGGTCTGTTCGTTGTCCCTCAAACTGTGGGAAGCAGGCGCACACCTGGCTGTTAGCCGTTCAGTTTGTTCCCCTAGGTTTTTAGGTTAGTATGCGAGAATATTAAATTAACATCGGCACGAACTGTATAAAAATGTGCGGGGTTTTTTTTCAGTATTTTTGGTATGGCGTGCAGGTCACAATGATTACACAATTATTCTTTCTGAATCCGTAGTCATTTGCTCACTTTTCCTATTTTAAACACAGGATCGCTCACGCAGACTGTTTCAAGATTGCACAGGTTGCTCCCTCCCACAGACCTTTGTTTATAATGTAACAATATTTAACACTAGAGCTAAAGCTAACCAAGGAACACCAATTAAACAAAGCAGGCGAACTGTATGGCTGCCGTACCTGTTGGTGTAGAACTAGACAACAACAAAATAGTTGTGGCATTCATTGAGGTCGCCCAGAGATGACAGATCGAAGTGCATCCTCTGATGTGAGTACAGTATGTCAATAGAGGACATACTGCTTCCTCTTGGCTGGTGTGGCCGTACTGATTAGTTGTTGTACCGACATAAAAAAAGTGTAGTTCTCTTCTCCTAAATTCTAGCTCAAGCGCTGCGGTGAAACTTAATTTGGTCTTCCAGCACATGGGCTCGAGTGATCACTCTATCTGCGGTCTTGACCACAAACTATTTTATCGAGATAGTACTTCCCTCTTTCTGTAATTCTTTTAGAACAAAATATTCTTTTTTCATGTTATGCATTTGATTGAACACTGCATCTTAGAACTATAGTTATCGGAATTATAAGTTTTCAGAGTTCTGAATCCCAATTTAACATCGTTAATCCCATTGTTAGTTACTGCTGTTCGTTTGCAAAGCCATCCTGGTTAGCGTAAACCAGTTCACTGTTTATCTACATAGCAAGTAATCAGCGGCAGTTGATGAAGTAAGGTACATGGGCACTGAGACTGATCACCCTTGTGGATGTCAAGTGGACGGACACCATGTGCCATCCATCCTAAGGAACAAGGACACAGGCATTCATACACTCTAAACCTTCAGTTCCAGGGCTCCACTATGTTTTTAGACAGGTCACTTGCTTCGTACATATGGCCACTTGCAGAGTTTTTAAACCCCATGAGAGTTTTATAGTACAACCAGTATGATTCGCTTTGTCCTCTAAAAGCTTAATTAAGTCGAACCAACTTCATTTTAATGAAAAAGTTTTTGGTGATATTAAGCCGTGCCCCCTCACGCTGTAGCTGCGCGATGAGCTCTTCCATCTCCTGGAATAATATCGTCTTCCTCCCGCTTTTTTTCTTGTTTCAAAAAGGTTATTAAGTCCAGTCTCCTGATAAACTATTTCCTCTTTCATGGCCACGGTATATTTCTTCTCGTTCCTGTAAGGGGTAAATAGGCCTACTCTAGAACAAAGGTTTTATACCTTTTTGGGGCTAAGGCACATCAAAGGTCAAACCAGGCACACCAACTTAAAGTTAGTTATCGATTATGAAGAATGTCATTGGCGAGATTTGGCCCATATTGTACTACAGCAGACTGTCAAATAATTATCAAACAGATAGTTAAATCAGACAGACAATCGTATAACTTATTAAAATGCATTGAAGTGCATCGGAGCAAGAACTTGTCCGACATAGTGCGACATCATGAACAGCAACATACTAAAATAAAATAAATAAAATAAAACAAAACACTACTCCATTAACCCTTTCACACGTACGGTCACAACGGTGTGATTTGCCAATTAGAACACTAGACTGGAAAAATCCTAGCTAAATTTAGCTTTGAGGAAACAGTGATTTAACGTTAAAAAATATGACAAATGCTAACTGAAAACTACGAGAACCTTAATAACGCTAATGAAAACATATACCGAACCATGTAACGTAACACGCGGGCTACATAGCATAAAAATAAGTTACGTGAGAAAGGGTTAATAGCACAATATAAAACATCAGTCTTTTCACAGAGTATAAATGCACACACACACACACCTATATAAAATCGCATCAGGTTCCTCAAAATTCCACACTTCACTTTGCCTCACGGCACACCGGTTGAAGTCACTGCTCTAGAACACCAGACACTTGGGCTCTAATTTGACTTGAACTCTTGTCTAATTGTAACTGCTGGCATCTCTCTGAATTTTGTTTCCGCAAAAGGAAAATGGATGTCATTCATGACCTCAGCTTGTTGTCAAGTCTTAACCCACTCATCAGGGGCATTGATAATGGTAAACTGACACTGTGCCATGGTTACACACCAAAGTCCTCATCCATTTTTCTTATCTGAGCATTTTTCACACCTCTTGCGCAATATACTGCACCATGGCTATGCTAACTTCACTGCCGAAATGCTGTGTGCTTGTTTTTCGGTTCATGCAGTCTGACCACAAGCACTTCTTCATGCTGCTGCCAGATAGCACAGACACTGAGGCTGAGGCCCATGGCTATAATTAGACCTGCGGCCAGGCTGCCCACGGTCTGATGGAGAGTAGTGAACTTCTCCCTCAAATGAACCTTTCACGCCTACGACCTGACATCCTGCCGGCGCCCCCTCACAGCTAACAGGGTGCTTTCAGGCGCTTTAGCACATTTTGCAGAGGCCATCTCAGGATACTTTACGTTTACATTCTGTCATTTAACAGAAGCTCTCATCCAGAGGTGCCTTACAGTGCTCAAATGCAAAGTGTATTTTACAAATCGGAATGAAATGTACAAAAAAAGGACATGTACGTGGTTCAACACAGCAAGTGAAACACGTTATGACAAACTATGAAACTACAAAAAAAAAAAAAAAAAAGAAAACCAAGATGAGAGCTGCTCGTATCGAGATGTTTTGTGAGTTGCCTTTGCTGCTCCCCTGCTATTGCTCCAGTCTGACACCTGATGCACATGCTCAAAGAGACTGACGAGCTGTGATATAAAGACAACTTATATCCACTATTATGGTTCTTCTTATTTTCAATACTTTCTAATCGCCACCTTCACTCCCACAGGAGTGAATGTGCATACGGGTGGAACTAATATGTAGTCTTGGCATTCTGATATGAGGATCCTCAGCTCAGATAGGATGTGAAGGTTCCCTCTTGTGTGCCTGGAAACCATTCTGTCTTGATATTTCAAGTTCTCTCTTAATGTGTCTTAAAAGTAGTTGTCAGTAATTCTAGTCCAGTTCTAAATATCATTATGGTTTCACGTAAGCACTTGTGCAATGTGACCTTTAGTCAAAGTCTGTGCTGAGTTGACATCAACAACACCAACACTTACATACAAAAAAAACACTGTGATCAAGGAAACATTAAAAAAAGTGTTACTTTTCTACTGGGCAGATTAGAAAATTTGACCTATCACACACCAGCTGCTGGGCAGGATGGAAAAATACCTTGATGCAAATCTACAAAACATTTTGTTTCCAAGGAAAACAAAGAGGAAATCCTCCAATCAGCATCACTCATCAAGCAAGTTCTGACAAAAGAACCACCGAGGAAAGAAAGCAGATATCCATAGTAACATCGTGCAAAGATAGCATTTCATGGGGAAGCTATGCAAATGCCAGAATGAAATAGCATCAAACAAAACAACACCGCTGACATTTCCCAAATATTTCCATTGGCTTTGAATACATTTGAATGGCACAATGACACATTTATGCACACACACATATACACATGCACACTTTTTCATTTTTTGAGACACCATGTTGTTCAGATTTTTTTTTTTTTTTTTAAACAGCAGAAAGAAAAAAATAAACAACTATAAAATCCAGAGAATTTCACGCAAACCCCTGTATGAAGGAGAGTCTTCACCTGCCAATCAATAAGTCTATTAAATATAAATGTCTGGATGATGTCGTACTTTTTTGAGCAGTTTGACTGTGGCTGCACTCTGGCCGATTTTGTGAATTACGTATTCAATAAATTATTAGATTTCTTTTTTTTGTAAAATGATACTCCTCAACCATCAGTCAGCTTTTCAACACCCTGAAACATGGCAGGCCATAGCAGGCTGATGCCAGTGGCACTATGATAATCAGCAGAAACTCCTCTTTGCCAAACCACATTAATAATCATTTACTAAAATTGCTACAGAGTGGTTTCACTTGAAATGTTCAGCTTTACTGTAAAACACATAAATGTGAACATATTGGCATATTAGGCATACTCACCCAAAATGTGGTATTTGAAATCCTTCCATCTACAGTGTTAAGGAATAGTTTCTTCATGCAAAAACATGGCAGCCATAAGAAAGTCAATTATGAGCATTAGGTGAATGAATATGCAAATGATATCTGCTCATTCTCCAATGGGTCAATCATTACCAGAGATACCAGAGTGCATTTAGTACACAGAATTTCAATGCAAGCCTGCAGACATTATGGATGGTAGCAGGAAAAAATGAAAATCATCCATTTTAAACTTTAATACAATATATACATTTTTGCAATATAAATAATCTTCTCTCATGAACACTTGCCTTTGAATTGAAAAGCTGTGTTAAAAAAACACAGTAAAAAAGTCATGAGACTAAATTAAGACACTCAAAAGATTGAGCTAAACATGGCATTTTATTACTGTTATTTACAAGCAATAGTGGGAAACAATATTTTTTACAAAAGAGAAAAGCAGGAAAGGGGAAAAGGAGTGTAATGCACCCGTTACAACAGTCTTCAACATACCTGTCCACCTGCCCAATCCCCTCTAAGCCAGCAGAAACAGCGTCTAAATTACCTGCATTTCAAGTATGAATTCAATTACATTTTGCTTAATTACATACTTCGGATACAATACAAATCACATGCGCAAAGGTATTTCAAATATGAAAGCTAGCATTCATTTCTCCAGCTACACCCTGCTCATTTTTGGGGTATGCTCCTACTAAGTATTACCCCTCTGCTAAAAACCCCAGCCCAGGGTCTCGCCTAGTCCGCCAAGACACCTGTCAGTTTGAACCCTGTTGCCGCAACTTGCTGTACACATAACTGAGATCAGTAAAACCCTGATAGTCCTGATGCAGTATGTGGAACACTACTAATGTTCAGGCATAAAGGATAGCTCAGAAATATGCCCTGGCATTCTGCTGGCCCCGAATTACTATTGTGTAAGAGTGTCTGTCATGGCTTGGAAGACACCCTCCCTGTTGGTCTGTATGAATATTTTGTTGGTATTAGTGGGCGGGCTGTAGGTCTATCCCGTGCACTGATTGGTCTGCTCTAATAAGCAGGCAAGGTTATGGATAAGAAGTTCCCCAAACGTACACTGCCATCTATCAATAGAGATTTTCTGCAAACTAAGCATTACAGTGTTTACAAGGAACTAACTGCATTCAATTTTGCTATATAATTAACATGGCAAATGAAACTCTTTTTTTCTTGAAATTACACCAGGTCTTCAACCAGAGGTACCTTTTTCTTTCTCACGCCTGCTCTTTGATCAGGGGGGGCCAATCGAGTGATTTGATAGGGCAGGCAGGTATCTGAGGCCCAGCCAGTAAGGACACTGTACATTTCTTTTCCACTTCACAGAGGTCAGGACGTCAGGATAACATGCAAACCGAACAGTCACCACACAAACACAACACCAGCGAAAGTAATCCCTTTCCACAGCATCACCTCCTTAGGTAATGCGTTCCCTAAAAACACATTCGTAATACAACACTGCCACCTATTTTAGGTGTAAAGGGTTATCCTGCGAGACAGAGGAAGAGTGAAGGGAGTGAAGGGACTGTTTATTAGTAATGCAGCAAAAAGTGGATGAAGATCATACATACAGACACACAGAGACACACACACCCCCACGCATGCACGCATGGAGTGGGCACGCACACACACACGCACATGCAAGGTAGACACAGTAAATTATAGGTAAAATGTCAAAGAAAAACTTTTATATGCTGGCATTTCTCGGTTTATTTCAGAGGAAAGAACAGAAAAAGGAAGAAGAACTTACAAGGGAGGAAAAGTTTTCTACCAGCGCATACATTCAGTCAAATGCACAGTGTGAAAAGCATGATGCCAGAAAAACAGGGGACAAGACTGAGAGTCAGATAGGCATGTAGGGAGACATGCAGTGCGGAGTGTGTATGGACAGTGGGGGACGTGGCCTACATTCGCCACATCCACCTATACAATTAAAACACACCTCCCATCGTTCACTCAAATCATTCTAGATTTTGCAGGAGTTAACACGCTGCACCAATCCGACCAGACTAAACACATGCATTTGGGCCCCCATCATCATTCAGGGCACATGTACTGGTGACACACTGGTCTGGGAATCTGGGAATTTGTGTATATCAGTTTTCATACAAACCGAATCATGAGCCGCCAGTGTTCACAGCGGAGCAGTGAGCCTAAACCTCAGCAGGCTCATTAGGGGCGAGAACAAGCAGCAGCATCTTGTGTCATTCAGCATCTGACCCCTGGGAATCACTTGGGGACGTAGATGCTGAAGGGAGTGGAGTGTGAAAAGGAGATGAAAGAACTGAGGGGGGAGAGAGAGAAAGAGGTATAAAGGCAGAAGGAGGAAGTGAATGACCAAGGAAACAGCAGAAAGAAGAAAGAGAGAGAGAGAGAGAGATAACAGAACAAGAAGAGACAGAACAGTCAGAGAGGAAGAGGAGAACGTTGGCCAAATGGACAGCCAGACAAAAAGACAAAGAAAAGGGGGAGTAATTAGGGGGTGAGGACAGGGGTTCATACGGGTGACCCCAGCAAACTATCAGCATGAAACTGAGGTTAGGAGACAGTGAGCCAGTTATGCAAAAAGAAGCGTTACTTTTGACCCTCATCAGCAAAACACATTAGACACTAAGATTGCAACACTGTAAAGTAACTTCAGACTCTCTGACCCCACACAACAGAGAAGGCAAAAGCTCACTGTTTCACTTGCAAATTAAAGGTCATCACACACGCTGCACATTAGATATGGTGTACAAAATGGCTGGGCTCACTTGTACACCAACGAATCATGCTACAAGCACACAAATACAGGAAAGAGGCAAGACATGGTACAGCGGTGTCCAGACTCTGAAGAGTCACAGCACGGCTGTCCCATTGTCACCTGGGGAGTCACCTTCTCAGTACCACCTCCTGGTGTGGAGCAACCAGGCGCTCCACCATGTGGGGCAGAGGTCAAAGGACAACCTCTGAAGGCAGGGCTTTGCAGTTTCCCATCTACTTCACATGCAAATCCTCTCATTTTCTCCTGCTGTACTCCTCCATGGGGTAATCACTGATCAGACTCAGACAGCACTGCCTGGTTTTAGGAGAAACACCTCCCCAGAAACTGCTATCTGATATGTTACTTAGCACCTCCAAAGCAGGCAGTGTGCCTTCTCGGATGCTTCACACTTTAAGACGCCACCATACGTTTGTACATAAATATGCATAATGGCATAAATGACATTGCTCTTCTATAAAGCATTCATGAGCACTTGCAGGGCTTTATGATGTCATGTTTAATGAAACAGAGCGCATTGTGTTAAAAACAGAAATAAAATGTGCAAAGCGTGCACTTTAAAACTGCACATCAGCCCTCACAAAGCACTGAAACTGATTTTGTTTTTTTTTGTTTTTTTTTTTACAAATCAGTTATGTCATGCTCATGAACTGGTTGTGCATGTTCTCTATAACAGCACACTGAACGTGATGTGTAACCTCACTGACTTTGTCGAGTTATTTTTGCTGAAGCTGTCTATCTGTTGGGAAAGTTGGCAGGTAAGAGAATAGGAACAGCTATGTTATATTAATTAAAATATATATCCAGCAGACTTGTGCGCTTTTCACATTGTCAGTGCCACCAGCCCGAATTGCACAGCACAGCCTGTATTCACAGACAGTCAGACTAAAGCAGATGTGCATGTCATGCTACACAAACAGCATGTGCCACTTCAGTAGGAACCTTTTCTCTATTCTTTTTTTGTGGACTAGTGAAATAATAAAAGGTCAAAGGAGCAATGGAGCTCATCAGAACTGATCGCTCTTCAAAGCAAGTGATGGTCTCAGAGGGTTAAACCCCTACACGATATTACTGGATGAAAAAAAAGTGAAAAGAAAGAAAAAACATTTGATACAACACAATGTGTTGTAAAAGCAGACTGTCTCCATTGTTGATCATGTCTACATGTCCAGGCCATGGATCATATCGAAGATTTAACATGAGTGACAGTACAGTGCCCGTTTTAAACCTTTAAAGGCAGGTCACATCGAATGAGTTAAAGAGTTCCCCTTGAAGAAAGTAACGAGTTCAGCAGAGATGACTCCAGCTTGCAAGTCGAGAGTAACGTTATAATAGTAGCCATCTGCAGGAACTTTTGAATGAAGGAAAGATGGTTCTTCAGACTGTGGGTGTGGTCATGGGAGGAGCCAGTGAAAGTAACAGCATGATGCCATGCCTTTGTGGGATGGGTTTGTGAAGGCGGAGCCCAAGACACTTTTGTTGTCCAAGGAGCTAGGTGTGGGCCAAGTCCAGGTGCTGTGTTCAAATGAAGGCAGAGTCCTGGGCATTCTTGTGTCATGTGAGGTCGTATGAAGGCGGAGTCCGGAGCGCTGTTGTCTAGGGAAGAGTAACATGAAGGCAGAGTCAACGGAGACACTGTTGTCATCTTGTGGGTCAGATCAAGATGGAGTCTGAGGTGTTGCTGTTATGGGAGGGGTCAGATGAAGATGGAGTCCAGGGCGTTGTTGATTTGAAAGGGGTCAGATGAAGATGGAGTCCAGGGCGCTGTTGTCGTGGGAGGGGTCAGATGAAGGTGGAGTCCAGGGCGCTGTTGTCGTGGGAGGGGTCAGATGAAGGTGGAGTCCAGGGCGCTGTTGTCATGGGAGGGGTCAGATGAAGGTGGAGTCCAGGGCACTGCTGTCGTGGGAGGGGTCAGATGAAGGTGGAGTCCAGGGCACTGCTGTCGTGGGTGTTCCGAGCGCGTGCCTCAAACAGCTGCTTGATTAGGGCTGACTTCTCCTGCTCTAGCTGGGTGATCCGTTCACTCTTATCCGTCACCTCCTGGATGATGGGGAAGAGGAGGGGGGGAGGGGCAGGAGAGGAGAGGAGACAGAGGGAGGGAGAGGATTGGGTGGATATGGGAGGAGAGGAGCGAGGGACAAAAAGGAATACAAAAAAGAGAAAGGGAGAGGGCAAGACAGAGGGAAAAAAGGAAGAGGAAAGTGGAAGGGAAGGGATAGTGGATGGAGACAGAAAAGTGGGAGAGGAGAAGGTATAGAGGTAAAGTATAGAGAGGGGGGGGGGGGTAAATGTTAGCAGTGAGGGAGCCAGACAACAGAAAATGGGAACAGGAAGAGAGGGGAGAACAGAGAGACAATGAAAGAGGAGTAAAAGCAAACAGAAGGAGAAGTTCAAAGGAAGTAATGGAAAAAGGTGAGTGAGAGAGGAGATGGATGGAGAGAGTGAAGGGAGGGGAGGAGTCGAGAAAATGACAGTGACCACGAGCTCCAGCTGGGATGCTAAGAACATTTCATAGTGAGAGACAAGTGGTTCCACAATACTGGGGGGTTTGTGGGGGGTGGGGGGAGAATGCGGCGGCCTTACTTGGGTAAGGAGTCGATTCTGCTCCTTCAGTCTCTGGATGGCCTGCGTGGGGGCTGGGGGTGGCGGCTGCTGCGGGTTCGAGGAAGTGGCAGAGGGAAGAGTGCCAGGTGGTGTAAAGGGCTGCAGGGAGAGAGAGAGAGAGAGAGAGAAAAATAAAAAACAGAAGTAGATGAAGAGAGAAACAGATGACAAAGTTAAAGAGAAGGAGAATGTACATAAAAGCTTTCCTCTACCCAAGTTCCATATTGTTGGGAAAAAACTCAAAGGTCAGGGACATGAGGTATTTTCAATTCTGTTATGACGATCATCAAAGAACTGAAATGGATTTTAAAATCCCAAAATTTTGTGGTCACAGAATTTTGTGCAGCTCAGCAGAGAGTCCCATATCCAAAAGACTCATTTACTTCCCTCAGAATTGCAAAAAGTCACCTGAATCACAGATACTGACCATTCCAGAACAGGATATGAGGTCACTAAGGCAGCGGTTAACTTCCTGTAATTTGGGAAGCAGGACATTCAGACGGCTCTGACTGGATTCTGTGAAAAAATCCTGTGAGAGAAAAAAAATTTAAGATCACTTTTTAGTGATCAACGTTTGGCACGGTGTACTGTTCTATGCACAAACACAACCGCTTACAAAGCATGTTCCAAAGCACATAAATCATTTTATGGCTGTCTGGAATACTCAAAGCTTTCAGCTTTCTCTATTCTTTTTAATTTAACGCATAATCCACAACTTTGTTAATCAACAGTTTTATTAATGTACGTGTCAATCCTCACCATTACTATAGTAGGAATACACACTGAAGAGGCCTTTTTAAGCAATAAAACTATTCAAGCCAATTTTCATTTTCGTGGTTCCACAATTAATTCCACAGTATTTATGCTGCATTCATATCGAGGAAGGGGCAAACTACCTTGCAATGCATTTTGGGAACTGTAGGCAGACAGCCACAATACTGAATGGATCACTGTCCATTTGGACTAAAAATTTAGGAGGTCATGGCATTCATGTAAAAATCTAAATGGCTTAAGCAATCCAGCACATACAGCTGAACGTGCTTTAAGTACTTATTCTGAGATTGTAAAAATACTGGTTTAATCAAGTATTGCTCCACTCCTAATTCACTAGAGAGGGGCAGTGAATAAATAAATAAATTTATTCTTTATTTATTTAACCCACAGTTCTCTGCCCAAGAGAGGGTTTTCTACACTTATCTTATCTTATATCTGCTTAACTGTAGGGTATGGAAAATACATTTATTTTGTGGTTTTGCTGCTTTAAAAACACTTATCATCCCCATTCACAGAGTGCACCGATGCCATTGTGATGATGTCACCACGATCACCGTGGTAACCCCCACTCACTCACCGTGCACTGGCCGCTCTGACCCATGGTCCTCTGCCTCTCCGTAACACTGTGGATCTGGTTCTGGTACCATTCCCGGGCCCGCTCCACCACATCCAGCCCTGCCAGGAGAGAGTCCTTCTCCTGCTCCAGCTCCTTCATCTGCTTCAGCTGAGGGGTGGGAAATTGGGAGAGGGGGTTGGGGGGAAAGAGGGACAGGTGGTTAAAACTTACTCTCTCTCCTCCATCACTAACCCATCAGAAGGTGCTTGTATTGATTGTACTGATTGATCGGTGTGTAGCAGTTATGCGGCTGATGACCTTATGGATATAAAGAGCTGCAACAGCACTCTGACATTTGATGTGCAAGTCAGCGAAACAGAAGGAGTGAAAGCAATTTAGGGAGCAAGCGCTTCCAAATTCCCAGAGGTGTAATGTTTTACCTTGCAAACATTAAAGAGAAATAAACTACAAACCCCACCAGCATTGGTGTAGTCCCAGGAGGCAAGTTTTACTGAAAGACACCCAAGAAACCAGAGCAACTCTGGACCTTGTGGTCAACAGTCCACAGTTGCTGTAGTAAATTAAAAAAAGGAGGGGCAGCACTGGTTGTTTCTGATACAATATGACTGACAGGCTGAGATGGGCACTGCAGTGTACTCTAAAACACAGGAGAGTCATGAGATGCAGAGGATTGTGTACTGTCTGTGTGGGGGTTTCAGCAACGCTGTCGCCGTAGATGCTAATCAATATGAAACACTTACCGGTTTGTCCATCTTGACTTTAGCCCTATGGAAAGCATCTGGGCAAAATGATTCTGGTACACTCTCTCAAAGGAAGGGGGACTGAGGTGAGATGCGAGTTGTAGGACAGGAAAGGACCGAAGGAATTCATGTAGAAAGATCTGGTGTGATCAGAGTGTTACAGATGGTCATGCTGCAGCCTGCACCTGGCACCTACCTGTCTGTCTGTCACCCATCGGTACATCGGTACTGAGACACAGTATTGCAGGGTAGTATGAATGTATCTGTGTCTGTGTGTGTGTGTGAGTAAGTGAGTGAGTGAGTGAGTGAGGCACTACAGAGGATAAGGTCAACTACACAAAAGCAGCAAAAAAAACGCTTGACACACTGAGTCAATACCTCTATCCCTGTCAGTCCGCACCTCTACGCAGTTCCACTTCACCCTCACAATGGTGCTCATACAAGAGCACGTTCGCTGATAACAAGGGCCAGCCGGGTCAATGACATCACTGCATCCATACGTCAAAGCACTCATCTAGTGGACCCCATTCACCAGGGTGATCTTCAAAGCTTCCATTTCACAATTTACTCATTTATACAGCTGGAACTGAAAAGGAGTCAGTTAATAACCTTGTACTAAAGACATAAAGAGAGCTTCATTCAAACCTGGAGCTGATCCAGAGGCCAAACTGCTCCATACTGCACTCCACAGATAATTGCTACAGTACATTACATAACTGCTCAGCGGTTTTCCTTTTACACTGTGACTTACACTCTGAAATATTACCTGTCTTTAGCTCTAGATAGTCACAGGATTCAGGTGACAAATGTTTCTCAACCAAGGGTGCACCTGCAGTATCTGCACATGGGAATAGAACCTACAACCTCTTCCTTAACCCTGACAGCACATTGCCACCCTGCGAAATCTGAGCAGCAGCAGGAAAAAGGACGAGCCTCACAGCAGTCTGCTGACACATTACAATATGCTGTGACTGATGTGACTGACTCCGACGAGTCTTAAAAAAAAAAAAAAAACACTATACTTCCTGAGGGGCAGTCATGGCTCGGCATTGCCTCCGGGAGTCATGGCAACCATGAGGAGCCTCAGGAATGAGCCAATGAACGCTAATCCCTCTGCCGGCTTGCGTGCAGACAGCCCCATTCCCAGCCCGGGCTCTCTCACTGACCCTCCACTCTCACTCCGCTCCTAACACGCCTCGTTTATCCCATTGGCCATTGAGTTTCCTTCCATCTGCATGGGAAAGCTGCCTTTGCAAACCATGGCATCGATGCGTTCTGTGGGTCCCCTTCCCCTGTCCCCTAACTGGCCGTGATACAGCGCTCTCTGTGGGGACTGGTTTTCAGGGTGCTGTAATTTTTGGGGCAGCAGTGTAGCATAGTGGTTAAGGATTAGGACTCGTAACCGAAAGGTTGCCGGTTCGATTCCCCACTGGGGCACTGCTGCTGTACCCTTGGGCAAGGCACTTAACCCACAACTGCCTCAGTAAATATCCAGCTATATAACACTAAAAAACTGTAACCTATGTAAGTCGCTCTGGATAAGAGTGTCTGCTAAATGCCAATAATGTAATAACGTAATGTAACACAATTTAGCACGCAATATGTGCAGACTCATGCCTTCTCATCCTGCCTCATGCTGAACAAGCCTCCCTCTCACCAAACTGCATTCTGGGAGTGAGAGAGGGAGAGAGAGGAAGAGAAAGAAAGAGAGGAGGGAGAGAAGGCCAGAAAGGGGAGAGGGAGAGAGAAAGACAGACAGATCCAGCTAGAGAGAAGAATGAACGTGAGAGAAAGACACGAAGGAGAGAAAAGGAGGGAGGGAGAGAAAGAAGAAAGGGAGAAAGGAGAAAGGGAGAGAGGAAGAAAGAGGGGAGGGAGAAAGGGGGAGAGACAGAGAGAGAGGAAAGAGGGGAGAGTGCAAGAGAGAAAGGAATGGAGCTAGGATAAAGAAAGGGGGACAGGGCCTTTTGTGTTTTGTGCTAGGAACGAAGCGTGACCTCTGGTGTCAGCCCGTGTGTTTGTGCAGTGGGCCACGGAGGGGACAAATCCGCTTCCAGATGGGGGGGGGGGGGGTACGTCACCTCTGCGCCCTGCTCTCTGAGGTTGCTAATGTTTCTCACACCCCAGCTGAGACCACGGTTCACACAGCATACCTGGCCAAACGTGACTATATTGCTGCTCTGAAACAGCCCCGAAACAGAAACACCTCTGTCCACCTTCCTAAAACAGGAAGTGTCTGAAACCCATCCTGGCTCCAGCCAATCAGAAGCAGACGTGCATCATTGATGCTAATGTGTCGCTAATGTGTCTGTCACTCCAGGAGCCATTAACCGCCAATGGAGAACCGCCCTGAAAAAGGTTTCAGTGCTGTCCCTGCACCACTCCCCCCCCCCCCCCCCCCCACCCCCTCTTCTCCGTCTCTGACCTGCAAAGCTATCAGCCACAAACACAGACCCTGTCAAAAGGCAATTCAGTTGACACTTGTTAATCTTTCTCTGGCTCTCTTCATAACCCCTAGAGTAAATATTGACATGGTGTCATGAAGGCAGCAGGCACACACACGCGCACCCGCGCACACACACACACACACACACACACACACAAAATACTCTTGCTTGCCTGCATTCCCTCAATTCTCAGCCCCCCTCTCCCACTGATCTTTCCCTCTTTCACACACCCTCTTCTTTCTCCCCCTCTCTCCCTCCCTCCCTTTTTCTTTCGCTCTCTCCCTCTCTCTCCTTCTCTCCCCCTCTCCTTCTTTCTCGCTCTCTCTCCTCTCTCCTCTCTCCTTCACTCACCCACAGGAAAAAATGTAGTGCCTTGCTGCTGTAGAGGCTGTTGCTCAGGGGGATGAAGACAGTGGTGTAGGCCGCCCAAACAGTTGTCAAGGCCGGGCCGGGTCGACCAGGCGAGTCCCCTGCTCCTAGGCCCCTGGGCCCGACCCGGCTCACCACCATGAGGACGGGCAGCCAAGGCGGGGAGGGGGGGAGGGGTGGTGCCGGACCGACTTGAGAGAGACAGAAAGAGCGCAAAGAGGGCAGAGAGAGGAGGAAGACACAGAGAGAAGGCCCGTCTCGAAAAACGAGAGAGGGGGGAAAGGGAGGGGGACCGAGGGGGCAGGGAAAGGGGGGCAGGGAAGGGGAGGGACAGAGGGTGAGAGGGGAGAGAGAGAGGAGTGACACGCTGATGGGCTGAACAGGGGCCACAACAGGAAGTACAGCAGCAAGAGAGAGAGAAGTGGGCAGCAGACAGGTGCTAGGGAACAACAGGTAAACTACCAATCAACACTCTGCAAACAAGTAACCTACCAATCAACATCCTGCAAGCAACAGGTAACCTACCAATCAACATCCTTCAAACAACAGGCAACCTACCAATCAACATCCTTCAAACAACAGGCAACCTGTCAATCAACATCCTGCAAGCAACAGGTAACCTGCCAATCAACATCTTGCAAGGAACCCACCAATGGACATCCTGCACTCAAAAAGCGCTGCCAAAAGAGAGGATTTTACAACAACAGGATGGGTGTGTATATTTTATTGCTTAATGAGTGCCCATGCACACGTCTGCACACACATAAGCACCTCTTCCCCATCTTCTTTCTTCCCTTTTTTCCTCCTCCTCTATCTTTAGACACTAAACCCTTACTATCCACTCCAATCTATATTCCTCTTTTCTCTCTCCATTCAGGTCTCGTCTCTTTTTCTCTCTTTCCCCTCTGCAGGACAGAGAACCCTCTGTAAACCAGTAGCTTCATGTCCAATTATATGGGCAGGATGCAAGAGAAGTAAAATCACACCCACAGAATGCTGTAGTCACACTTCCCAAGACATGCTGACAGTTTAATAAAAAATTTAAAGCGTCTGTGAGCTTCAAAGCCTAGAAAAAGTGCCAGTAACTCTTGGTGAACAGAGAAGAATACTGTTGTGTGTGGGTATGTGTGTGTGTGTGTGCATGTGTAGCATGTAGTGTGTGAGGTGTGTGTGTGTGCACGTGCATGTGTGCGCGTGCACGCATGCGGTGTGAGTATAGTACCATTCCATAGTCGACTCCATTCGAAATTGTGTGACGCCTCTGCTCATCCCGACTCCGCCCATGGCGCCTCGAGCCAGCCAATCCCGTTGTGGTCTCGCTCTGTGACCGGGGCAACCCCCCGCCCTCCGCACCACCTGGCCAAACAGAGAGAGGCTGTGAGCAGAACCATCACTCCATCGCTGCAGCGGGAGTGTCAGCGCTTCAGAGCCACATCGTCACCTGTATACCGTCACCCACAGACACAGGAAATGAACGAATGAAAATGAATATAAAATAAAAAGTGTGTCTCTAACACACAGAGACAGACAGACACACACACACACACTCTTTTACTCTGTCAGGGATCAGTGAATGCCCTATCAGAGCTGCCCTGATCGTCCAAGCCAGGGATTACCAGTGATAAGATCTCCCTGACAAACACATTCTCACTGGACTTTGCTTCCAGTGAACAGCTCAGTGCGCACGTGAGTTACTTTGATGCACATCTGATAAGCTACACTTCCCTGTTGTGCTTAAAAATAACATTTTAAGACTCCAAAAAAATTACTGGGGAAAACATTTTAAATTTGTCCCCATTAAAAATAACCTGAGGGAATATGAATGCAAATCAAATGGTTTGCCGCAGTCAGGCTTTCGTGAACCTGGCCTTAGTGAAATCCTTTGCTTTAAAAACAATGGCCACAAGAGGGAGCCACACTCCAAACCCAGGAGTAGCTTCATGCCAGCACCTTTAACTTAACTCTTCAAATCAAGCACATACAGGTTTACAGGGCCATTCAGGTCATGGGATGCCCTACCACCATCTGTGTTGACATGTTTCTGTTATCAAGTCGGTGTCCATGTTTCTGGAGGAAATATCTGGGAACAGGAGGCAAAGGAAAAACACTCTTGTGAGGAGTTCAGACACTTATGTCAGAGCTTCAGAGATAAAGCTGTAAAGTTGCCAGACTGTTGCCGTTCAGGGGTGGAAGTGAGGTAAACTGTTACAGACCAGAGGAGAGGGGGAGTGAGGGGCAGTTACAGGGAAAAGGAGAGGCGTGGAAATGGTTTCAAATGAAACACTACCAACTGAGGTGGAGAGAATGAGGGAGAAAAATGATAATGGTTTCCTAGGTACTTCTTAATCCACCCTTAAAAAAATCAAAACTAGACTGGATATATAGGTTCTATTGCAAAGCACTCCTTCCTGGATAGGTCTTCTCCCTTTACACAAGATTATAGGAGATAAAATGCAATTCAAGTTTAGGGTTAGGGTTGGGTTTATCCTGCATCCATCCATTCACATGCAGGAGGGATATGAAGGAATGTCACCCCCTGGTGGCAGCTCCATGAACCTGCAGGGTTTTCCCAGCTGATTGCACAGGCTAGAGGTCTGTGTCATGTAATCAAGGCAGCAGCTAATTCAACATCTAGTTTACTACTGCAAAGGCCGGTCCTCTGGCTTCTGCGCAGTCCTGTCAAATTTCATTTTATCTCCAGAATTATTGCTGGTCACTTGCTGACAAATCTTATCAAATCAGGGCCATGACAATTCTCACTGACGCAGCAGCAGCATTAACGCCAATGTCTAACACAGTAAGCTCACCTTGGCGAGTGACTGGATCAATGCCAATGCCATGCCAAATCTTACACCGTGTGACCGATTTGCCTTGGTAATATTACCCTGAAAAATTCAGAGGAAACTTACTGATATTGTGTATGTTGTAAGGGTTTAGTGCTCAGTGTATCAGGGAAACCCTTTACAGTAATGAAGCACTGGTTGTTCTATCAGTAACCAGTCAGCCTCGTCTCCAAAATTATGTCAACCTTGAAAAACACTTCTAAATAAAAACAGTAAAGGTACTTTCTACCTTCCTGCCTCTCACGATGCATTCACCTGATCTCAACCCCAAATTACAGTTCACCTAATCTCAACTCCAACTATTGATTCAACTAGTCTCATTTCCAATAAACAATTACCCTACTTTCACCTCCAACACACAATTCCCCTATTCCAAACTCCAATGATTGATCAAGCCCCAACCATTGATTTGCATAATCTAAACTAATATATGAAAAAAAACCTAAACTAACCCGGGGTAAATCTTATCTGAGCCATCAGGGCCCTGGCAAGAGAGAGAACAGAGTTGGGTCCAGGTTTGAAACCTATGTGGGTCACTACAGGTCTAGTGAAGCACTTTGTCACACCTAACAATGTATTTAGGCTAAATGCTGCCCTTGTTATTTTAATAACGACCACGTAATGCTCCATAATCCCATTTTCAAGATGTTGCACTGTTGCACTTTGCAGCAATGAATGATAAGAAAGGTATCTCACCTGTCCTAATTCCATTTAAATGACACACTTGCATACAAAAAAAAAATAGCTCCAGGGTGGCCTTCCCACTGTCTGCGCTGGCTAGTTTTCCAAAAACATGAACCCGTTCTTCCCAAAGTGAGGTCGTCACTTCTCTCGGAGCAAGCTGCAACAAGCTCACCTCCCTCGCCCCGCTACACTGGGAGTAACATCGCACAGAGTGAAAACACGGACATCGTCACTCCAACAGGAAGGAGACAGGCAGACAGATGGAGAAAGAGATACAAACAGCAAAACAGAGAGAAAGAGACAGAGAGACAGAGAAAGAAGCAGGGAAAGACTTGACTTCTACGCCTCTATTTAGACAATAAAAAAACCCCACACAACTCGGACATTTCCATTCAACAATTAAGAAAAAAACGTGTTTATTAATGACAGAGAAAGAGAATGTGTAGTGTGCGGGAGAAGTAGTGAGAGAAACGGCAGAACAGGAAGATTAAGAAACAATGAAAGAGAGAGCCAGAGAGAGGGAGACAGACGGAGTGCGAGAGACAGAGAAAGAGACATAGATACAGTTAAGCCTTTAGTTTTGATGTTAAACTGTTGCTATTAATATTTTAATTCTATGACTACCGCTCCATCATCACCTTACAATATAAATGCGATTTGTGTTGGCATCACACGCCTCTGCGCCATTTGAATGCAGCAGAAAAGAAAGAGGAGATGCTGGCAGGCTAAGGCAGGAAAAGCAGGAAGGAGCAGAGAGAGGCAGAGTGCTGAGGAGAGATGTTAAAGAAGGTGAGGAGAGACAGCGAGAGAGAGAGAGAGAGCAAGATCTGCAGCCTTAATTGGCAGTCGATTCACAGTTAGACATCTCCCCCACTGCCAGAGATCTCTCTCTCCCTCTCTTCCTCTCTCTCTCACACACACACACACGCACACACACACACACACACAAACCTCTCCCACACAACTGCACCACAACTAGCTCACTAGTAATAACTAGCTCAGTCGTGAACTCCAATCCAGCATTTACAAATTACAACTCATAAATTAGACATGGTGATGCAGCAGAACAGCGCCTCAAAAGCCCTGAGGTAAGGGAACCTAAGCACACATATCTGAGTTTGTCTTTATCTCCTATTTATAAATATACGGCAGGCTAAATTAGCATCTGGTTCTGCTGTCTGTATTATGGCGGGATCTGAGGTTTGTTTATTTGCCTGCAAACTCTAAAATAGAACCATCTGCTGCCTGCACCGATGACCAGGCATCAAAGGCAAAGAGCAGGTGTGTGTCTGTGCAAGCAGGAGTGTGTGTGCCGACATTCCCCCCAAAATGGGGACACAGTTCTAATTTGTTTTCATTCGCGTCTCGTGCACCTGTATCCAGGGGAATAAGAAATCTGCAGCTCTGACTCGTCGTCCTCGTATGACTCCTTCTATATAGGGGAGCGCTCTCATCAGACCGTTTCGGGTCAGGTGCCATGCTCAGAAATGCAGAAGCAGTACCCCCCTCGTAGGAGATGAACCCACAAACATCACACACACCTTTGCCCCTCTGTCCATCCCACCTTCTCCCCCATCCCCCTTTCACAAATACCCCAAATAACCCCTGAGCCCATCGCTGTACAGCACACACAACACACAGGGGTGGCAGCCTAGCACTGTGGTAAGGAGCAGGGCTGGTAACCAAAACGTTGCTGATTCGATTCCCCGCTGGGGCACTGCCTGTGTACCCTTAGACAAGGTACTTAACCCTGCATAAATAGATAACATGTAAAAACTGTAACCTATGTAAATCACTCTGGGTAAGAACATCTGCTAAATGAGAATAATGTAAAGTAATGTAATTACAAGCCTCCCTATCACAATAGCCCCCTCCTCCTTTACCACCAACCCCCCCAGCCCAAATCTGTGGCCCCCAGGGAGGGGCTACAGCCTCAATTACTGGTGTACTGTAATCTGTATTAATCCGGAGTGTGGACAGCGGGATTACATCACACACACGCTCTCAATCTCGTCTACTGGGTTGGCCATGGCGGTGAAGCCAGTACCACAGCTTACAACCTCCCAGTGCTGACCGTACCGCTGATATTTACAGCCAGGCCAGGGGTCACTATAAACAAGGAATCGGGTGGCCTTTTTCCCAGTAAGACTCTCAGGGGCATCAGGGACTAAGATAAACCAAGAGGTGACACTTTCACGTGACACCTGAATTCTTGCCCATCACTTTCTGATGCATCACTTTGGTGTGGGACAAAAAAGCTGTGGGAGATTAATTTTTTTTTACACTAAAAATTGTGTACCATTAAATGTTATCCCTTTGCTTCCCACTACATTTGTGACATGTTGTACTCGAGTTTTCACCTACGTGAAAATGTGGTGCTCTGAGTCACACATTTGTGAGTGGTCAGATGGATTGTTATGTTGAAAAATGGAACCACCAAACCCCACAACAAAGGAATGGCAGCCAGATGATATTTTGAGCGCTCTCTTTTCCATGTGCGTGGATGAGCACAATGTTGCTGGGTCACCTTACGACCTGGCAAGAGGCTTGTTCATTAGTGTGCGATTAGTCTAATATCTGTCTACCTTTTTACAAATCAATGAACACTGTGTAGAATACCACGGATTATACAAGGTAAGATCGTACCAATTAACTTCATTCCTGGTAATTGTACAAATCTTTCTTCAAAAACATTTGCCAAAAAAGTCATTTAGCAGTCAATCTAAGGTGATAGAGAGGGCTACAGCCTGAAGGCCTCTGATTCATATGAGTTTGTACACCATCTCCCGTATTCACATTCTGACCTCAAAGTGGAGGCCCATTCAAAATGCACTCTTTGAAATTGCTAAATTTGGCTGCTTCCC
The DNA here is from genome assembly GCF_013368585.1 of Megalops cyprinoides. Lineage (NCBI taxonomy): Eukaryota > Metazoa > Chordata > Actinopteri > Elopiformes > Megalopidae > Megalops > Megalops cyprinoides. The sequence goes on along the minus strand of NC_050587.1, from coordinate 35,041,420 downwards.
TGCAACCCCTGTCCTGCCCTGGGACAGTGCAAAACCACAGTCCTCACGAGAGACAAACGATTCAGTTATCACACACCCTGCTCAGCAGGTCCATGAGGCCACCATAAGATTTAATGGGATCCATGACCCTGAACCAGGAGAGTGTTAAATCCAGCAGCATCGGATCAAACAGCTCGTCCAACTGGCTCCATTCAACAGCCCAGGGATTCTATGCAGCCAACAGGAGTGCAGAGATATTAATTAAAACAGACCCCCTGAGCCTCTGAAAACCTGTTCTGCAGACTTGGCAGATACAAGTCAGCCTCTAAGGCTACAAGATCCTGCTCTATACTTCACTTAACCAATCCTTAAGAGCTCCATAAAAAAAAAAAAAAACTTGGCAGATAAGGTTTACAACTTGTCTTCGGCTGCTGCCCAACCCAGACAAGCAAACAGCCAGATTGCCCCTAGCCAATAAGAGGCCCATTCATCCACAGGTTAGTCAATAATCTCAGCCAGACATCACCTGACCAAACTAACAGCTTTGGGGGCCTGCTCACAGATACTCACACCCCACTGAGCGATATGCCTGGAACCACTACACAGGGGACTGGATCTTCTCATTAACCCATGAACCGTTATTAGTCATAGCTGATGATTAGAACTGCTTTTCATCAGCAATGATTAACTATTTAGTGCAAAAATAAGAACTGTTTGTTGTATTGCCCGGGACTATATTTTCAAAACCTTGGCTCTTCCTGGCCAGGCTCCCAGTGGATACCTGTGCCCTCCTACACAGGTATCGACTGGAAACCTCAGCCTTTGTCCACAGGTACAGTTCTCACACTATGAGTATACCTCCAGAATACAGCTTCAGGAGTAAATACCTTCATTTAGGTATATATGAGGATCATCCCTTGTGTTGCCTATCTCCCCACCATCCTCGCAAAAACCTGAGGCATCCACGTGACTACACTTGCTTAGCAGACCTGTATCGTTTTTACATGTTATCCAATTATACAGCCGGATATTTACCAACACAATTCAGGCTAGGTGTCTATCCCAAGGGCAAAACAGCAGCAACCCACCAGGGAATCAAAGTGTTAGCCATTGGGTTGCGAGTCCTGCTTCGTACCCCTACACCACACTGCTGGAGAAGCCCCAGAGCAAGAGAACCTACTCTCGGGTTTACATGGTGATTGAATTTTGGCCCCAAGGGAATGCTTTTGCTTGGCAGATTCTTGCAGGTCATTTCTGCACTCCTTACTGGCACTTCTGTTCATGAGGAACAGTTGACTCTTGTCCGTTCAGTTCATCTTTGAATCACATGGACCTGATAACATAACATGCATCCACTGATTACCATTTTGGGAGAGTTGCTTTTTTTTCTGTTGGAACCAGGTGGTCCATGATTGGTCCAAATGCAGCAAACAGAGCATATGGACCAATCAGAAATATGTGTGTCGTGCCATGCAGAGAAAAGCAACTCGCATTTCCTGTAAAAGGAAATTCTGTTCAAGCATCTGTCAGGTGATGCAGGGTTACACATCTAATAGAGTGACTCTACATGACCATGCACCAAGCTTAAACACACTTGTCAAGAGCAGCAACGTTTTCTCTTATGCATTTTACATGAATCCATCATTTTGAGGAGCAATTTTTTTCAGCCTTTAAAATACTGAAGTCTAACTGTGAGCATATGAAAGTTAAACTGTATGCATGCACAGGGTTAAAGAGCAAGTTCTTCATCAGCTCTACAGTTTCCAGGGGTTTAAAGGGGCTTAGAAGCAGTCTAGCAAGTCAAACAGGGACATTTCAGTCATCGTGACCAAAAAAAAACAGCAGATCTGGCAAGCCTGGTCAATTTGAAGGGGGCAGACAAGGCGTTAGACAGAACTGCAAAGTCATCTTATGAAATCCTGAATCCTGCTTTTAGTTTTTTTTTACCAGCTTTCACAATGTAATCGGGAGCACCAGCTGATTCAAGTCCCCTGCTGTTCAATGAACCTGACCGGGCAAAACCTGAGGTTGAATCAATGTTGCTGGTACCTGCACTGATGGAGGGGTATGCAGAAACAGTGAAGAGTAGACAGACAGGGATATGAACTCATGATCAGACCAGAAGGTTGTGGGCTCCAGTCCCAGTTCCTGCCCTATCATTGCAGCATTGGGCGAGGCCCTTCACCGACATTGGCCCAGACTACTGCTGACTAACTCAAGAATACATACAGCACGTTCAGAACTAAGGGTCACGTTGTATGAGCGGACACGTGAGACGGGGAACATTAATTGAGCGTGTGGGGTGCGCGAGTTGCAGGCAAGTCGCGTAGTTCTCCCAGACTCAGATGTCGCGGTTCTGGCAGCAGAAGTGCTGTGACCCGTTAATAACCCGCTGATCCTATTACTCAGTATTTCACTGACAACAGAGGAGAGAGCGTCCTCCAGACACCGCGGCAGTTCAGGGGCAGCGCACAACTACAGCGTAGGGCAGCGCACAACGGCCTCTCAGGAAGAGTTATTTGGTGACCAGGCAATAGAGGGGAAAATGAGGGGCTAGCGAGATAACGCCATTCAACACACTCGCACTGTACAATAAAGAACCTTAAACGTGATTAAATGCATCGCCCTTCCTCAGGTCACTGAGTGCAAATGAACGCTGAGCCTGTGTCTGTGGGTGTTGTTCCGTTTTAACAGCTGTCAGCACAAACCGGGTGTGACAGGGGCTTTATGTGCTGGATTAAACTACAGTCCGATTTCGCTGCCAACACTTCTACAGTTTGCTGTCCCTGATCTCCGTATTAGCGTTTAAGTCAGGTGACAGGCTATGCATCAGTTTTAAAACGAACTAAATTCCCTTCATATAACAACGTATCTGCACCTGACATAAATTAACCACAGTCCATTTCATAACTTACATTTAAGGTTGTCACAAGTAGACAAGACCTGTGCAGATTTCATGCAATCGAATACCTATGAACTTACTTGGTTTCTGGAGCTGCGGGGACTCGAGCGCAAGCGACTCTATGGATCTGACGCGGTTTTGGTGCGGATGCGGCTTCCCAGTTCGAGCCAAATCGGCCCGATACGATCCGCCTTCGGGCACATTCGGAATCCTTTCCAAACTCCTGCCAGTCCTCTCATACCCTGCCTTGCTATAGAGCACCTGACCACCCGGAGCCGCGTTGGACGACGGTGGGTAGTGCGAAGATTCTCCGGGCTTGTTGCAGGCGGCATACCCGCTGCTCAAGTCTTCGTGCTGCCTGGACCGATTCTGGTGAAAAGCGGCGCGGTTATGATGCGCATTGGCTCCGTTGCAGGGCCCCATAGGGCGCACTTTATTCTCGACGCCCCAGGAGCCGAGCGAATCGCCAGGGTGTGCGCTGGGAGGTTTCTGCGCGGGCGCTTGCTGCTGCTGCGGCGGTGGAGCCTGCTTCAGCCCTGCCGAATGAGACGGAGCTTGCGGGTGGTGAACACCAGATTGGGGCTTCAGGTTATCGTTGTGCGAGTTGAGCATCGAGTACCGCAGCCCGGCCACGAAGCGCTCGAAAGTCAAGCAGCCGTGAGGCGGGGCGACCCGTCGCAGGCACTCCAGTACGCCGCCCGGTAAATCCCGTGTGTCTGCGCCCTGCCACCGGCTCTCGATCTCCGATATATGAACATAGCCCTTCTTCCCGTCGTCCAGAATATCAAAAAGTGTCCGCAGACTGTGCAGGAATGCTTTGGGCAAACCATCCGTAGAAAACTCCGCTTCCGTCGGCTGCATTTTGCAATTTCTGTTGCCGTTTGCCTTACTTGGGATGCAGTCTCTTCTGACACCAAGTCTACTGCATGCTGCCGTCGACCCGCTCAGTCTGCAGCTGCGATCGGTCGCTATCAAAGCCATGTATCAGTCAACCCTTTGAACGGAGAGGTGTCTCTAGCTGTCAGATCTTATTCAAAATTATAACGAAATGGAAAAAGTACAACTTTTTTTCTTATTATCTCTCTCGTCCGAGTGCAGGGGTGCTCTCCTTGTCCGTCTCTACTTTCCCCTCCCTCATTCCCTTTTCCAAAGCATGATAGCTGCCTACTTTTTTTTTTTTTTTTAACAGGACCGCCCTCGAACGTCATTTGCGCAAGTTTTGTACACCATTGTTCTCATTGGCTGTGCCGTGAATTTATGCACGCTGATTGGTAGAAACTTAAAGCAAACACCAGTTTGAGTTTCCCCCTTTGTTATTTGAAAGAATGGCATTCATACGACTCTTCTCTCCACACCCGTTGCGCCAAAGGCTGAGGTTCCGGGGCCACCGGCAGGGTACTTACCAAACCTGTCTTACTGCAAAAAATATCCAGCTATATATTGTGAAAATGTATAAAATATACATCAAGCACGCCCCGTTCTAAAGCCCCCGTTAACACAAACAGGAGCAATACAAGAAAATGTACATAGTTAAAATTGAATCATGTGTGAGAGTTCCCATGAGACAGTGCGCCATTTTCTCTCAAACAGCTGAATAATATGAAAAGTGATGAAATGCCCATATGAATTAGCAACAATATAAAAAAGCTGCAGGGTCATCCCTAGGGAAGGTACTTCAAACTCAGACAGATGATCCAAAAAATGGTTAAAATTTATCAGTACTCCTGGACACGATGCCTCTATTCACAAACTCTTAGGCCTGAACTCTCATTTGTCCTTAACTTTGACAAATACATTAAAGTGTACCCCTTTTCTATAGAATCATAACTTATGCAATTGATTTTGGTGATCATTATAGTCACCAGACTGTTTATATGAAATAAAACAGTCACACTTTTATTTAATTTTGAGTGAACGTTAGACACAGTTGTTGATCAGCCCAAAAGTCTCCTATAGCCCTGCCTGCTCACCTTACTCTCAACATCTGTCTGTTCTTGTCCCCTCTGACCTCACTTATCTCTGGTCACTGATTGGTGGATTGACCTACCCAATATCAGAGCAGTAGCCACTCAACATCCTGGGTTGCCTTCTGAGGACTCTTGCTGTAACCATGTTCCCCTGCCTTGAGACTGTTTAGCTGAATCAGCACTTTTCCATAAACTGTATAAGTTTTAGTTTGGATTTGTGTTATCTACATTACATTTACATATTGTTACTTAGCAGGCGCTCTTCTTCAGAGTGACATACAAGATCAGTTGCTGCACCTAACAATACATTTACATAGTTGACATGTTACAGTTACAAAGGGTACAAAGGGTATCCATTAACACAACACAAATCGTTACACAAACAAGGAAACCATCATCCACACATGGACGTTTATCTTTGACAGGCAATTATAGGATCCTTTTTGTAACTGTGAGCTGCAATTTACATTTATTGCATTGAAACATACATTCTCTAACTCTACCATTCTCTGCCCTTACACACTTAAACTCAAGCCACCCTTGACTTGGACCTGTGTCAAATATTTAAATTATGTAATAAAAGTAAAATTGATTTCCAATGGGTGTGTCCTGGGGAGATGTCAGCACACCAGCCCCCCCCCCCCCCCATAAGGCTTGCTATCCCACCACAGCACTGAAGCCCAGGGCAGAGGAAGGTGTCACTGCAAACACATTGATTATGGGAGCAGTGTGCATCGGCCAGCTTAATACCATCGGACTGGTGGTTAAATTGGACGTCCTTGCAAACGACTAACAACGCTGTTTTCGCTGCGATTAAATGAGGTGACTGTGGTCTCACACCCTCCCAAGCACAAACATGTGCAGTCCTGCTCTTCCTTTGGCTGTTAAACTGCATGGGACAGCACTGTGGTGCGGTGGTAAGGAGCAGGGCTCGTAACCAAAAGGTTGTTGGTTTGATTCTTTGATTCTGCTAGGGCGCTGCTGTTGTACCCTTGGGCAAGGTACTTAACCCACAATTGCCTCAGTAAATATCCAGCTGTAGCGGCAGTGTAGCATAGTGGTTAAGGAGCAGGACTCGTACCCGAAAGGTTGCCGGTTCGATCCCCGCTGGGACACTGCTGCTGTACCCTTGGGCAAGGTACTTAACCCACAATTGCCTCAGTAAATATCCAGCTGTATAAATGGATAACATTGTTAAGAACTGTAACCTATGTAAGTCGCTTTGGATAAAAGCGTCTGCTAAATGAATAAATGTAAATGTAAATAGATAAAACTGTAAGCTACTGTATGTGCTGTATGTAAATTGCTCTGGATAAGAGCATCTACCAAATGACAATAATGTAACGTGAGCGGTGGAGGGGTGTGGCGTGAGCCTGAGAGTCGCCTTCCCCTCTGTAATAGAGCTGGCTGAGGGCTGGGAGACAGGATCCGGGGCATCCCAGCCCACGACCCAGTCTCACTGTAAAGAGGGTTCACAGGGTCAGACTCTCAGTCCTCAAATCCCCCTCTCCCCTGCTTACTTTCTCCTCTCCTTCGCTCTATCTCTTCCTCTCTCACGCACACACTCACACTCAACAGACCACACCAATCACAGGGGAAGCCGAACCACTCAAATCCCTGTCCTCCAGGGACCGAGGTTTTTTTTTTATTCATTGTTTATCTTAAAGCTGCTCAACCTGCACTATATGCTTCCACACACGTATACACACACACACACACACACACACACACACACAAACACACATACACACATACACATACACACACACACACACATACACACATACACATAGACACACACACACACACACACATGCACACACATACACACACACACACACACACACAATCCAATCCCTTTCTTTTCCCTTCCTCACGTCTCTGTTCTCACAAACACGCCACCACCACCTCCCCCCTCTTTCGCTCTCACTGCCAGCCCGGTTCTCCCTGAAGCGATGTCAGTGTGCATGTGGTGATGGATGTGAGAGCTTGGCCACGGCCTTATCCCTCTGCAGAAAGTACTTCAAATCTTCCGATCTTAATCAAAGCCGAGTTACATAGGGATACACGGTGGGGGGGGGATTAAGGCCAAGGAAGAGATTGGAAAAAAAATAAACTGGTGCTGAAAAGTGAAAATGCTTTTCTCTTGATATCGTCTTCATCATGGAGTATGTTTTTTGTTTTCCCTGGAACTTTGTCTGTGCTTGCGCCGGACGTGTTCCGAAAGGCCAGCGTTCATGTCAGAGCAGGTCTCTGAGCTCCAAATGTTTCCTCACTAGTGTTTCTGGATCTTATTAGGAGCAGTAATCACTTTAATCGCTCCGCGGTGGGGCAGAGAATTGGTTCAAGTGGTCCAGTTCTCAAAGGGAGTTAGGTGAAAAAGGCTCTTTTGTTCCTTTCCCCGCAGATAACCTCCCTGTAGTGCTAAAACACTTCATTGCATTGGACACCCGTGTGGCATCACAGTCAAGTAACTGGGCTTACAAATATAGGGGAGCCAGTTCAATTCTCTTTATCTGCTGGCAAAGGTACTCTGCCTAAATTACTTCAGCACTTATCTGGTGAAAGGGACATATCCAAACGTAAGATATATAACAAGGCCATCTGCAAATATCCAAAATGTTGTATTTGCAAATTTCCTACTTAAGAGGGTAGTAGTGTGGCACCATCACCGCCAGCTGTCCCTTGGTTCTGCCCTGTGATGCTACTGTTTTTCTGCACCGACCCCTGTGGGCCATCTGATTATTCATGCCCTTCAACTCAAGGCGGGCTGCTGACACAATGTCAGTATCCAGAGTAATCACATTTCCCGTGTTGTTTCTGTTTATATTCACACTCATAATCAGAGTTAATTTTCTCCCTTTCTACAGCTACAGCGGGGTCTGAATCGTGCACTTTAATATATCACAGGACAGCCATTTCACGCTCGCAGTGATGGCGCAACACCACAGACATCTGCGGTTGACCCAGTATATTAAAACCCTGCATTAGGGTAAAGTAATCAGATTGTAATTAATGGCATATTTACAACCAGCCAAGCTGGCCTAACCAGTCGGGAACAAGAAAGCCATGGAGGACGGCAAAATTGCGAACAGAGAAAGTTGGCTTATCCTCTTGATTCTCTGTACAACAGCTGATGAAATGAAATTGAGGTCATCATTACAACAGTCGAATGCAAAACAATCGAGGATAAAGTATAGAAATTCTTCCTGTGGTTGGACCTTCTATTGCTGTTATTCATTGGATCAGTGTAGACATCTCCCTTTGATCTTTGATCTCTTTATCTTAAATGTCTCTCAACCGACTGTCCCTATGGAGCTTATAATTATGGGTGTCAAATAGTTTGTGTATAACTGGGGTCATTCTCCATAACTTTAAATGCCAAAGAATGTTTTGATCATCCATGTTGCCTTTGGTCTTCATATTGCCAGAGACTTGTCTATTAAGCCCTCTAGCAATGGGTACCCCTTCTAAAGAGCAATCTTTTGACATTCTGTGCATTCATTGGTATGCAATAATTGGTGTTATCTTTTACATCATCTCAGATACCTCAAGAAAAAAATCAAGGTTTTGCCATTTCATTACCTCTGTAGTGAGTATGATTCATGTAATCTGTTTTCATGATTCCTCTATAATCTCCCCAAACACCAAGCTTGGTTTTAGAGGATTATTTTCAGATATGTCAAAACAAGACAGGGTATTTATCACAACTCATCTAGCATGACTGTCTTTTTATCCCTTTCTATTTGTGGCTCTTGGTCATTCAAGGATTACTGTCATTTCCTGCAGATGTAATCACTCTTTTCTTCAAATGATGGATTCGTTCCTCTGCAGTTGATATATCTGTTTTGGGTCATTAAATGTGTATAGTCAGCATTAGGCATCGTTTTGGCACACAACAGAGGCAACTTCAGCACAAATACTTGCTTCCACACTCGCACTATATGGCTTGTTTGAGTTCTTAACATTGCATTGCATTTCAATGGGGTTACCTTAAAACTGAATCCTGAGCAGTCTGGATCAATAAGACTATCCCCATTTTTAACATCCATTAAAATTCTATACCTGTAGAACTCCTCTCTTCCCATTGGCTGAAATATCAATATGTTTCTCTACACAGGAAGAACATCTTTCCTTTCTTCCTACCAACAAATTGCAGGTGTGCAGGTGCCCAACAATCACATATCTCACCCAGCTGCATGATGTAAACCCCAGGCAATAACCCTGGATCAGTTTCAGCCTTTCACACGCAAAGGTCGGGGGTCAGGATTTCCATTTGGTCAGCTGATCCTGGATCAGTTGCCGGGGGCTGGAAGTAGTCGGTGCCAGCGATTGCTATCCTTAGTATGGGAATGCTCTCTGTCACGGTCATCTCTGTAATCCCCATTGGATGGTTTTTAATCTTTCTGGCCCAAGTGCCCTGGGAGAAGGAAAAGACCAGAACCCTCTCTTTAATCCCTCCTCCACACCAGACCCACCAACAGACATGATTCACTTTGCAGATAATCCTTTGTATACAAACAAGTCCCTAACAGCCCGCAAAGAGATCTAGAGGATGCCTGAGACATGCTGTGACTGCCACCATGTCAGGATCTCCACCACAGCTTATGGGAGACCTCTCTTGCTATATAACGCCGAAGCAGATACTGGTTTATGGAGGATTTGAGTGATGGAATTTCATTGTGACCCCTGCTCTGGAGCGGAAAAGATGCTCACATGCTGGGAAAAGTGGGCGTCTGAACTTCAGTGAGATTGGGATGACCTGGGCAGGGTCACATGGCAGTGCAGGAAAGTGGGGTGTGTGTGGGTGTGTGTGTGTGTGTGTGTGTGTGTGTGTGTGTGTGTGTGTGTGTGAGAGAGAGAGAGATGAATGGGAAGTTTTCCAAAGTCAGAAGGAAATCATTACAGTCCACTATGAGTAGCATCATATTTACACAATGGGTGAAAAATTATGCTTAGATACATAAACACTGAAACAATATTACTCATATTACCTGAAACAACACAAGGCTTGGCATTACTGTAATACGTGTACAGTAGAAATGCTAATACACATACATGCATAACGATGCACCTAAACCCTTTTCCTCTGTGACTGAGATCATGTTCAGAAACCCCTCCCTTGATGTTTTTCCAGCTTCCCTCACTTCCTGTTTGCCATCATCCACATGACTGTGACATCATTGTCAGCAAAATAGTGTCTTTACCAACTTTCCACTAATGCTCTACACATTGCAACACACAAGCGTGGAAACTTAAGAGGACAAAAGGCAGAATGACAGAATAAATATACTGTTAGTTATGATGGGTATGTGTAGAGTAAGCACAAACTCCCTGGGCATGTATTACAAGCTGGAAAGGGAGACAGCATTTATGTAATGGCTGTGATCAAATTACAACCCATTGAGAAGATGAACAGTGTTCTGGCTGCTACATCCATCTGAGAGTTACCATCATTTTCCCCTCAGCGTGAATTTAATGAAAGTAAATGTAGATGTGAATAATGTGAATTTGTGAAAGCAAATATATTACATACATGTGTTGTGTTGTGATGTACCCACTGTCACAACTGTTATCTCCTACACAACGTCAAACACATGTAAAAGGAATGCGTGAACTTGGTTATTACACCGAATCACACTAGGAACAACTGTACAAAATAAGCAGACAAGGTGAACACATTTTATGTCTCTCAAAATGGATTATGTAGCATACAAATGGACTGTCAAGAAACATTTTGGTATTGTATAAGGCAACTGTCTGACCCTTTCTTGTGGAGTTATCGTCACAGATACTCGGACATAAAAGGCAATACTGGCCTCTAGTGGACAGTTATGAACTTGCAGGGTAATTCTTACCAGACAACACATTGACACTGCAAAATAATACAGGATCAAATGCTTAAAATTGAACTCCCCAGCAAAAGTGAATGTAATTACATTTTTCCTAAGAAAACAATCTGCCATACCAACAAAAACAGCCCCCTGCACAGAAATCACAAAAATTCTGGACTGAAAGCTGCACGCAAAACAATCTTTTCATCCCACTTGGCCCCAACCCCATTTTCAGGCATTTCTAAGGTCAGTGGAAACAGTCCATTCTCTCTCTAGATGGCAAAAAACAAACTCCCTAATTTCCTTTCAATTCCCGGGACAGGAGAAAGTAATGACAAGACTAAAGCTGGACACATGCTATATATCCCATTCCATTTGACAGAGTGAATATGGTAGGTCAGTACAGGACCCTACTATGGTTATAGTGGAGTTGGGCTCACCAAATTACATTACATAAATTGACACTCTCAGAGTGACTTACATGGCAATTAACATGTCATCCTTTCACAGTGCTGGATATTTTACTGAAGCCATTCGCACTATACCCGTTTCCCAAAGGTACAACAGAAGTACCCCATCAGGAATGAAGCTGGCAACCTTTATACCACTATACCACAGTGCCACCCAATTCACATTGTAATTAACAGAGAGCATGGTTCTGCCTGGTTATGAAGGATCATTTCCACACCAACAAACCCAAACACTGTGTCAGTGATACAACACCACCATTATGTCAGTATAAAAGAGTGTTTTTTTACTGCCTTAAAGATTCACAATCATAGTGATCCACAAACACAACTGAAAAACAAAGAAAACCAAGAGAATCTAACATCTCAAACATAGATCACTTCACACAGTGAACAGCTTTTAAGATTTTATATATTCATATTAAACATACTTAAAGTACCTAAAATGAATAACAAACGTATTTCCTTTACTGTGTCCATTGTATATATTGTTAATATGCAAACTGATCCACGTGTGCAGGATTTTTGTATGCATTGAAATGACAGAGAAGGGAGGCAGGGAGCAGAAGGCACGTGAGTGTCCATCGCTCGCACTTCCACTGTCACTCCATCACGTCTCCGTACTGCGTGGTTTTAGGGCCAGAGGGCTCCGCTGGGGGAGGGGCTTCCTCTGCTGAAATGAAAACAAACAGAACTGCATTAGTGTGGGCAGTTTCCACACTGATCCCATCTACGCAGAACATTTTGATCATTCAGTTAATGCTGTTACACGGAGAGACTTACAATTTTTACATTACACACACACACACACACACACACAGTCACACACACACACACACACACACACACACACAGTCACACACGAATCAATCTACATACCGAGCACAAACAAATGTTGTTAATGATCCAGAGCAGAACCTGGCTTTGCTAATTCAGTAGTAGCAACCCTTCCCTAGAGATGGCACTGACGAATCTGAAGAACTGGCCGAGCGCAAAGGAATTGAGCATGACACTACTGCTGGGAATCAGGAAGTGACATAAGAATATGGGCAGTGTGCAACTTGCCTATTAAGGCATAGGTAAGGCCAGGGCTATTTGACTTACTGTGAGGCGTTCTGTCTGGAAAGCTTCCTGTCTCTAAGTACATCCACAGGTCAGAGCACTTCTGGGTCTCTATGCGGGTCACAGCATAGCTGCACACTGAGCCAGCCACTGAGAGAGGGTGGGAGAGAGGGAGAGAGAGAGAGAGAGAGAGAGAGAGAGAGAGAGAGAGAGAGAGAAAGAGAGAGAGAGAGAGGGAGAGAGGGTGAGAGAGAGAGAGAGAGGGAGTGAGGGCGAGAGAGAGGGAGAGAGAGAGAGGGAGTGAAAGAGAGAGGGAGAGAGGGAGAGAGGGTGAGAGAGAGAGAGAGAGAGGGAGTGAGGGCGAGAGAGAGGGAGAGAGAGAGAGAGATAGAGAGTGAGAGAGGGAGAGAGAGAGAGAGAGAGAGAGAAGGAAAGAGGGACAGAGGGATGGGAAGAGAGAGAGAGAGGGAGAGAGAGAGAAGGAAAGAGGGACAGAGGGATGGGAAGAGAGAGAGAGAGGGAGAGAGAGAGAGAAGGAAAGAGGGACAGAGGGATGGGAAGAGAGGGAAAGGGGGGCAAAGGGAGGGAAAGACAAGGAGAAAGGGATGGAGGGAGGGAAAGTGAAGGAGTGTAGGTATGTGAAGCATATGATGATGAAGCAAGGAATCAAAAACAGAGAAAATAAAGAGATGGAGGAGGGTGAGAGAGGATCGAACTGCATGCCACTATCTTTCCTCCACACACACAATACACTTCCGCGATCCAGGTATTAATTCCAAACAGTCAACTGAGTCACTGCAATGGATTACAGTGCTTACAAATTCCATGCGTCTTACAACATCACGCGTTCATTTAAATTTGTAAAGGAAGCATGGCGAACGTGTGCGTACAGGCGCGGGTTATCCATCTCACCTACTGACAGCAGTAAGTTCCACTGAAGCGGGTACGGCAGCCTCTTCTGCAGGACTTTCTGTATCACAAATAAACCTCCGGTCCCTGGAGAGGGAATACAAACATTGTCATTAATGTACTGCCATGCAATCGTGGGAGAAGAACAGAACAGAATGGGGCTTTATTTATCCCGGCCGAACTTCAGCGTTTCTTACTTTTGGCGTTGCCGTTTGCGGAATATCGGCTTGCGTCATACATACATGTTGAAACACAGACTTAACGCCAACATAGCAATCAGGACAAATACTGTACACAGCATAGCTACACAGGCAGTCATGGACACAAAAATAAAGAATTCACTACTACAATAACAGTGAACTATATGCGTGCTCAGAAATATTTTTGTTGGTTAAGAAGACTAGTTTAAAAAGACTGCTACTCATTTCAGAGCCTCGTTTAAAAGTTTTAATGACGTGACGGAACAAAACTAGAGCGAGTTCTCCGGGATGTGCGTCGGTCTCGCTCGCCTAGCACGAAGCTCCCTGTCCCCTTCATGAACGCATGGGACTGGCAGGCTGCATACTGCTGTAATCCCTGCAACAGAGAAGAAAGCTGTAAAGGAGACCTTCAAATTCATTTGTCTAAATTCACCAGACGATGTATGCATTTCAGAAATCATGAAGCTGGTCACGTTCTCATGCCTTGCACAGCGTAGCGTAATAAACTCCGTTTTCTCTTCAGAGCAAACGTTTACGTCGCGTCCTCAGCAAGGTACAGTAACTACTAGATGTCTGAACTTTCAATTCCACCTGAGATTTGGCCATACGAGCTAATGTATACTGGTGTAGCTAGTTCTTGCCGAGCAATAACATTTTTGGCATTTTTATTTACTTTTATTAAGAGTCATCCTTCAATAATTAATAATATATATAATGTAGTAATACATAATAATACATATAATAAAATATGTACAATTACACTACCTGCCGCATATGGGGTTATATAGTTAGTTTGCCTGATTCACCTTTACAGAGCTACCTCGCTACCTACCCTACAGTCACGTTAGCTAGGAAAGTCAACACACAGAATAAAAACAAAAGTTTGAATGCACACCGGATGCTTTGCAGCTACCGCGTCATCGACCCTGGAAAGCCCGAGATTGACCATCCTGCGTAAATTGTACTAAAGCTTTGCAATAACAAAGAGTGCTTTAACCTCGGCAAGTGACAGTCTTCAGTGTACTGTCAGAAAGCCATGTTGTTACCTAACCGACAACTTCCGTGTACATAATACGAGCTGTAAAGGAGATCTGTAAAGAGAGGCGCTGAGCTGTAAAACTATACATCTGGTGACGCCAAGTGGAGTGGAGGAAAAACTACAAGACACAGGAAGCTGTCTCAGTGAAAACAGTGCAATGCTTTATTTGTTTAGAATGATTTGATAAAACCGTAGTTGTAAACAGGAGACCCGCTGACCTATGATTATCGTGGTAGCACCTAACGTGTGAACTATCACTCACACAAATGTAAAACATAAAGCCCTATTAGTGATTGAAGTTGCAATATTTGGGAATGTCGAACACACTTGTACTCTTAACAAGTCAAATGGTGCAGACTGCAGTAGTCAATTTGGATTTGAAACATCAACTGACAGCACATAAAACAGAGCAAAACAAAGAAACACAAAAATGCTGCAAGCCCATCCCGCTGTTCAATTCTTCAGGCTGCAGAAGAAATCTGGGTCCATCACAGAGTAGAAATTCTACCGTAACCATAGTATCACAGAAGTTGTTTACTGGGGATTCCCTTAAGGCAGGAGTTTACAAATCGCAGTGCAAGAAAAATGCATGTGGTCTGCATTAATGATTTAAATGTCACACGGTCACAGCTGTAGAGATTATTGTGATGCCAGCATATTCTCTCATAATATAGTAATGCATCAAATCAAGATTCATGGTGTCTTATCTCTGCCCATTAGTACAGCTCACTTGATACAGTCCGAAAATTACTGCTTCGAGCCTAATTTGATTCTCAGTGAAAATTATATGAGACATTCCTACCTGAATTATGACTACCATCAACAGCATCCAAGTATGTAACGCACTGCACACACAATGTAAGTTTTTATTTAAGGCTGCCAATGTTGCGCTAGCAGTAAAGGTCAGATGTTCTCCATATGTACTGATGTTCATGTAGTTTTATTGTATGCGCTTATATGCCTTTGCCTTGTAAACTGGCCCGAGAAAGAGTATCCTCCAAACAAACAAATTCTACAGCGATAGCTTGTAACTTGAACACAGAAAGGTATACGCGGTACAGAAAATGTGTGACTTAAGGCAAATATCCAGTTTTATGGTTAACAACTTTTATTCTGCAGCTCTTTGTCCCATAAAAAACTCGGGGAACTGTTTTCCTCTGAAAACGATCGGGCCGTGAGTAGCTCTGCCGCTTTTCCCCTGTCTCCCTGTGAACTGCTCCTGTGCTTTGCTCATTCCGCAGGTTGGGGGATTCTTACGCCATTCGCCGCACGGCATCTTCAGCTCCCCTCTGTACGGCATCCGGTACGGCTCTGTCCGTCAGGGGATTGGCCGGACTCAGCTCAGCGCTGTTCGGTTCGTCGTCGTGGAGCGCCTTTGTCTGAATTCGCTCCTCACTCTTGGCGGCCTCAGAAGCCTGGGTCCGATGCACAGAGAACAGATGGAGACAGACAGAGAAAAAGAGGGGAGAGGAGAGGGGGCAGACAGGGGAGTAAAAGAGAGGACTGGACTGCGGACCCACAAACAGGGGTCGTCGACACCAATACAGGGAGACCGGAACAATGCAATGGTGTTCATATTTCTCAGACGTGCAGAAAAAGAAAAAGAAATAAAAGACACACAAACCTAACACTGTCTCACCTCTGGGGGGGACAATCACACATCACAGAAATATCTGTTATATTACAGTGTATTCATTCTCATTAAACTTCTGCAGTTATTACGGTCCATTATCCTCACAATGATGTTACATTGTGTTGCATTTAAAATCAAAGTCACAGGTCTGCCTAAATGAATCCATGTAACTACCAGTGATTTCTAAACCCATCAGGAATTTACTTGCAGATTACATATTTCCACATACAGATAAAAATTCTATTGCTCTCAATCGATTGTCTCACGTTAAGGTCTTAATTGCATATGTTTCTGTGTATGCATTGGAGTTAAATGGTGCTGTGGGTACCTGTCTCCCAGTACTCGATTAGGATGCTGTCCTGTCCAGTCCACAGAGGGGCATTCCAGGTCTGACCAGACGTGGGAGATGGGCTGGATGTACCTCACTAACCCGGCTGGTGCACCAGCAGCACAAGAGGGATGTATGAGGGAGAGAGGGAGACAGAGGGGTTAGTCTAAACGATCATTTTATCTGAGGAAGACGGTCAGGGTCAATGGTACAGATATGTATATGCCACAGCGAGGTGAGAGAGAAAGCTATCGGTTAGAGATAGGAAGGTAGAGACCATGGAGAGAAGTATAGACCAGAGAGAGGTATAGGCCAAAAAGAGAGAGGTTTAGGCCAGAGATAGAGATATAAGTCTGAGAGGGGTATAGGTCACAGAGAGGGGGTATCGGCCAGAAACAGAGACATATAGGCCTGAGAGGAGTATAGATCAGAGAGGAGTATAGGCCAGAAAGAGAGAGGTTTAGCCAGAATTAGGAAAGTATAGTCCACAGAAGGAAGTATAGACCAGAGAAGGGTACACCCCAGAGATAGAGAGGTATAGGCCAAAGATAGACAGGTATAGGCCTGAGAGGAGCCTAGGTCACCGAGAGGGGCGTAAAGGGAGAGGGAGAGCAGCCAGAGGGACTCACAGACTCGGTGTGAGATGCTGGGCAGACCCGCCCTCTCACCGGAAGCACCTCCTGGAGCACAGCACTGCAGCAGCATCCCTGGGGGAGGGGGAAGGACTGGGCGGGAGAAAGAAAGAGGGGAAGAGTTTGCTTTTGTTCTGGAAATGCCTGGGAAATAGTGTGCCATGTGATGCCAATAACTGGAGAGTGGGTCGGAGTGAGGGAAGGTGGGGGGTAGTTCAAGGGCTGGAAAAGGGGGGAGGGGTGGAGAAGTGGACAAGCTTTCGGCAGTGGAGGGGGGGAGAGGGGGATGGAGAAGGGCTCATGGTGGTATGTATAAACAGATGGTCTTACTCAGTAACAAAAAACTCAGCAACAGTGAAACAGGCATCAAATATCAAGTGTCCTCATCTGCTTTTAAGCACTAACCCAAACATTAACTGACACTGCCCCCTCTGTCTCTCTCTCTCTCTCTCTCACTCTTTCTCTCCATCTCGCAGGTCCCTCTTTATTTAACTCCCTCTTTTTCATCAGGGTGCACCATCATGTACTGTTTTTCCTCCGTTGCCAAATCAGGGGTCGAGAAGCTTGGCCACTTGATCTATTTCCATGGTTTCAAGTGCTAGCTGGAGACAAGCTGGCCAGAGAGGCTTGGGCTCATTCTGTTTCGAAAGCCGGACGTTTTTATAGAGGTCTGCTGGAATGCCCTCTCCTCTCTGAGCGCAGCGCTCTCCTCTCGTGTTTCTGAAGGAGGGCAGGTGCCAGAGCAACAGACCCTGCTTCCCGCCACAACCGTTAACCTCAGGGAGAGGGTGCACATTGTGTTCCTCTCTATCCATAACACTGGAAAATCTAGTTTTTTTTTGTTTTTTTTAAACCGGTAAAGTGCTACAAACTCCAAAAAAAGAGAATGGGTCAGCCTGCCCTGTGTTTCATCTCATGTTTCATATCAGTTAAAAATGTGGCTGATTCACACTGGAGGGCACAGTTAGCAAATACGTCAAGGGTCTTGCTGTATGAGAGGCTAATTTATAAACCCCCCCCCCCCCCCCAAAAAAAAAAACATGTTAGGATGCTACTTTGAATTATTACCTCAAAAACTGCAGTGAGCATGTTTAAAGACAACATACAAATATATGTCCAAATCTATGTATAAATATATAGATATGTCCAAAGTTACCTCAGATATTTAAGGTGAAAATGAATAGCCAGAAATGGACAGCCAGGTTCAAAGCACATTCGACTTTGAGTTCATACTTCTTTCAGTTAAGTATGACTAAGAGGACAAAATGTCTGTACATGTTGAGCAACTTTCTATTAACCTGGGCTGAACTGACCAACTGTTAGTCACACAAGGCCAGTCAAGGTGGCCGGAGAGTCACCGATGCAGTGATCATTCTGAGATCACCGGTACTGAAACCTGAGCATGCTGTTTATAAAGGGAATAACAGTCTGGAAAGGTGTACACATGAGCAGACCATACACATCTGTCACGAGCAATGTTGTGTTGACATTATGAGGGCCTCCCTAGCAGGAGTCTGGCAGAGTGTGTACAGAGTTTGCTTTGATTATGTGCTTTTGTTGTATTGTTGGGTGGTTTTGGGGAGTTTTTGTTTGTTTTAGAACATTTTTCTTTAATTGCTTTTCTGTTTTTCCGTGGTGATTTCTGTTCTTCTCTCCTTTTCCTGGATGCTCTTTGAAAATTCTTCAACAAATAGCCACTCATGAAAAAAGGCTCTCTCCCTCTCTTTCTCTCTTTCCCTGCTTCTTTTTTCTCTCTTTCTGTCCCTCTCCCTTTCTGTCTTTTTCTTTCTCTCTACACACACACACTCACACACTGACACACACACATATATACATACATACACTCACTCGCTCTCTCTCTCACACACACACACACATACGTACACATACATATGCTCACTGGCTCTCTCACTCACACTCTCACACACACTCACACACACACACACACACACACACACATATACATACATACGCTCACTGGCTCTTTCTCTCTCACACACACTTACACACACATACACACACACAGTGTGTTACCCATGCTGGCCTTGGCCCGGGCGGGTCTGGACCTCGGGGTCTGTGGGACAGACAGAGGGGTGTGTCTCAGCAGCAGGGACCCCTCGGTCCCCACGCGGCGGGGCAGGAGGGGGCAGAGCTGAGCGCTCTTTGGGCCGACTCCCCCCTCGGCATTCTCTCTGCTGCTCCTCCATAAGGCCTTTATATCACACCCACTCACAGTTCCCACGGCGGCCTAGACACACACACACACACACACACACACACACACACACACACACACACACACACACACACACAGATACACATAGTATGTAAAATGAATTTGACTTGAGGTACTACTTAAGAATTAGTATGGTTTATTCTACTTTAAACCTAACCTGCTGCTGCAGTTCCGTTGGTGACACTTCACATGTCTGGCTTGAGGGTTTGCTGCTCTCGCAACCAGGCGACTGTGCTGATACTGAATACCGCCTACAGGGGGCGACAGAAACAAAAAGTCAGTTCAGCAGGAACTTTAATTTCCAACGTTTTTTCCTTGTGAGATGGAAGATAAGCATTCTGTCACAGGACACCCTTTCAGTAATTTACAAAGTTGTTCAGGAAAGAAACACACATCATAGATTATGAACACTCACAAACTGTGTTTGTTGTACTTGTCTAAAAAGTATTCCTGCACTATTTTTGGAATTTCATAATTCTATTCTGTCAAGTCAGTTACCATTTTCAATTTGTAGTAAAATAAACAACAGATCTGTATAGCCAAATTGACAAAGGTCACTGAACATCAATTGCTCCATGGGCTCACAGTCAGTTAGGCATCCTTACTTTAAATGTTTGTAAGAAAAAAAGAAAATGAAAAATAAAGTTCTTTGACACAATGTATAATACTGAAGAGACCTGTGTACCTGAATTACATGCAAATACTGGTATACTTCAGGATCTATTCATAACAAGAGAAACAGCTTTACAGGTAACAAAAAACATATCCAGCAATAATTTGTGTTGCTTCTTTAAAGTAAGAAGTTCACATACAGAGGTCTTATCAGTATTCTGTGATTGAGTTAAAGCACAGAGCAGTTTTGCATTGAAACTCATGTAATGAGTGTATCATGTAATCAAGTAATGCATTTGAACCAGTGTTCCTTAACACTGTTCAATCTTCCACCACTTTAAATGATAATGGGACTCAGCTGACAGATATATAATGGATTGTTATATTTCATGTTCAATGCCCACATTATTATTTTAGACATACCTGTTCTTGTCTCTGTCACTGCCCGCCTCTCTGTCACTTTGGACGGACAGATGGACCTTCGGAAGACGGCCATGAGGCGATCCTGACTTCTTGACCCTCTCCTTGACCTCAGTGGCCTCCCTGGCTGGAGTGGGAGGGGCAGGAGTTTGTGGGGGGGCCTGGCGGGAGGGCGAGTACAGACACCTAACAGATGGACAGGCAAACAGACAGACAGACGGATAGACATTGGAGTCACAGGCAATGGCCGTTGACTCCACCATTGATGAACGATGCTGAAGCTTCTGGAAGGACAACAGATGGATGAGATTTTTTTCGCCTCTCATCTCACTACATTATTTGTTTGTCAGGCATCCCCATCCAGAGGCACTTGTGTAGTTCATACATCATCTGTTTATACAGGGGGATATTTACTGAAGCTATTCAGGGTAAGTATCTTGCCTGAGGGCAAAGCAGCATAGCTCCATCTGGGAATCAAACTGGCAGTCCTTAGGTTCAAAGTCCTGCTCCTTACCACTACATCATCACCACTGCACCATAAAACTTCACTCACTACACAGTAACGTCTCTCTCACTATAACCCATTTCTCCACCCAGATCTCCTCCCTCCCTCCCTCCCTCTTTCCCTCTCTCTTCCTCTCCCTCTCTCCCTCTCTCTTCCTCTCCCTCTCGCCCTCTCTCTCTCTCTCTTCCTCTCCATCTCTCCTCCTCTCCCTATTTCTTCCTCTCCCTCCTCCCGCCCTCTCACCTCTGTGTGTGCATGTACTCATCCCGCGCGGTCCTTTTGGTGACGGGCCGGCTCTGGCAGCGCCCCCTGGAGGTGATGGCGGTGACGGTGCAGGTGTACGGCGTGTTGGCGGAGAGCCGGCGGGCGGTGTGGGCACGCTCGGTGCCCAGGTAGGCCACGCGGCCATTCAGGCGCAGCTCGTAGTTGAAGAGCCGGCCCAGGGGAAGGGCGGGGGCCCCCCAGCTGACCAGCAGCTCGTGGCGGCCCAGGACGGTCAGCGTCAGCCCCGTGGGGGCGTGGTCCTGGCACTCCGATGTCCGAGCCTCCACCTCGGCCCGCTCCCCCGCCACACCCCCCGGCCCCACCGCACACACCCCCAGCTGGTACAGGGTCCCAGGGGACAGCCCACTCACAATGGCCCTGATACAGAGAGTGGGGGTCTGTTATCATCCAGGAGCATCACTGCATGTAACTGGTCTGTGATCAATGCTTGGAAGAGCTTATTTGTTCTGAGCCACAGTGACCCCCTCAGTTAATGTACCAGATCCATACTATTTCAACAATACGTGATAAATGAGGTAGGTTTGAGGGACTCGAAAGCAGCATGCTCACAAATTTGTTTCTATGTTATTTGTTAATATTTTAATATTCAGCACAATACAACATATAACTCCAAAGAAAGCTATGCTTGCTTTTCAAAGTAATCTTTCCTGGGTTCTGGGGGAAAGCACCGCAACCTGCCTGCAGAGTTATGTTAAATTACTGTCATTTAGCAGACATGCTTATCCAGAGCGGCTTACATATGTAACAATTTTTGCATGCTACTCATTTATACAGTTGGATATTTACTGAGGCAGCTGTGGGTTGTGCCTTGCCCAAGAGTACAGCAGCAGTGCCCCAGCAGGGAATCAAACTGGCCACCTTTTAGTTACAACCCCTGCACCTTACCACTATGCTACACTGCCTCCCCCACAGCAGTTGGTAACAGTGAAGCAGAACCCCAGAGTGGGGGCCTTCGCTCACCCTGGCTCTGTGGTTGTGTCCAGCAGACGGTCCCCACGGTACAGCTGGTACATCCTGGGCTTCACCCCACCCTCTGGTGCTACCCAGCTCAGCCGAACCTGAGTGGGGGTGCATCCGATCACATGCAGCTGCTGCGGTGGGCCAGGCACCGACCCCACCTCTTTACTCTCCACAGCCAATAGGGTTGGGTTGCTACAGGGGCTGATGTCACCGCCGGTAGTGGATTGGACGAGGCAGAGGGAGAGGGTGCATCCAGGTTGGAGGGCAGAGCTGGGAAGGGTCAGGTGACACCGGGTGCCGCTGTACAAAACCTGGTTTTTGTCCAAGAGACTGAAGGGAGAAGAAGGAACCAATGTATTTGGATGCATCATGCATACCAACCACATGATTTTTACTTCATTTTATTCATTTTATTTTCTGAGCCAATGCCCTTGTCCCGATTGACCTACATAGCTTACAAACCATCCATTTTATACAGCCGGACATTTACAGCACCAGTTCAGGTTAAACACCTTGTCCAAGGGTACACCTGGAGATTCTAACCAATAATGTCTGAGTCACCACAAGTCCTGCACATTACCACTATACAACACTGCTGCCCAATCAGCTGATCTTTTGAGACAACTGAATATTGGGTAGTCACGAAAACAGTATTATTATGTTGTTCATAAAATGTACATTGCCTACCATTACAAAAACATCCCTACCACCTCTGAACATCTTTCTGACCTGTATGTGACCTCCAGGCCACTCTCAGGCACACACTTCTCCCATGACACCATGTAGGAACCTGATGGAAGGAGCTTCGTTGTAGGGGGAAGGGGTTTGGTGAGGCGCTGCAACTTCCTCAGACATGTGTCCACTTCCTCCTGCAGCTCCTGCCCAATGGAGTTTGAGCAAGAGAGGGACTGGGAGACCAAGGGGGAGGGAGAGGACAAGGAATGTTATACACAAGTACAAGCTATCATTTTTTATGTTTTTTTAATTATTTATTATTATTTTCCAGGAGTCTCTCCAGCGCCTTTTCCTGGGGTCAAGGAATAATTTTCCAGTTTTTTTCCAGTTAGCCTGGGTTTTCTGGAGGGCACTTTGTGACTTTGTGATCTTGATTGTAAAAATGTGCTACAACAAATAAAACTTTATTGATTGATTGACTTACAGTGCTGATCAGTGTGACTGTGAAAGACATGATTGACTTTCAAGGATCCATCAGACTCTTTTTTTTTGGATTCTATCCAAGCCTTCTTGTGATTTCAATTTGTATTTTTCCCATACAATCACACAGTTAAAGACCAATTGCTTCTGAATCTGGAATCACTCCTGGAAACCGGTATTTTTAGTCTGGAACTGATTTCATAATGACATTCTGATTATGCCAGCTGGACCTCATACCGTGAGTTGCTATAATAACTTGTGAGTTATGAGTTTCTCACTAAACTCCACTTGTCATCGGTATAATCGGTCCAATAATGGATTTTCACAATAAAAATCTCTAAACTGCTCTGAGGTTTTCTTGTTGGCTGTGTGAAGACTGACAGATGAGGAAATAAGGAGAGTTAGCGCGGCGCTAGTCGAATCGATGTAATACGGTAAGAGACTGAGAGACTGAAAAGAGCAGTGTGTAAGACAAGAAAACAACCTGCAATCTCTCCTCTAGCAGTGCGTGCTCTCTCACTCGTAACACCCCGCTGGGGCGCGACAGCAACACCTTCACTGTCCTGAGGAAGAGGAAGAGGATGGTGAAACCACCCGCTCTACTCCACTTCACCAACTAGCTGAATAGTGTTCTAAGCACTTCCGGCCTGGTGTTAAGGTTAGGGCTATAGGTAAAGGATTTTTACATTAATATGAAGCAAATTACAATCGTTGTTTTGCTGCATAGAACAAAAAGTATTAATAATTTAATTAAATAACTATTCCACATGCAGACAACCCTCTTTGTTCTGTTATGACAGGATGGACTCTGACAGTGAAAAGGAAGAGTTTGTGTGACCATACACAGCCCTCCTTAACACCCATTTTGGGTTTTAGGCCAGGTCTTGTATGCTTGATAAGATCAACCAAACCCTTCCACTAGATTTATTTATCAAATCAGTCTTTACACATGGAGTGTAAGTCCAGTGAAAAGCTACATACTATTTCAAAATTACATGAAAAAGTGAGGTATCAAGTATCGATGATTACACAGCGAGTGGCTATAGGCACCCCCAGTGCTCAAAGGACAGACTGACAGACAGAGTGACAGAAAGATGGATGGACTCACATGGCAGCGAACCAGACGCTGTCATGATCCTCCTCCTGAAGGCACCGTAGCAGGCCATCCATTACACTGGGAAAGGCGGAGCTACCCAAGACCAGGGTGTGCCCATCTTCTTCTGTTGCCAGGCAACTCAGTGCAAAGCAGGCTGTCTGCCCCGCCCCAGGCCCCGCCCCCCCACACAGCAAGGCCTGAAGACTGCTGACCTGGTGACGCAAACAATCAGCATCACACCCTAGAGGCATGCCAGCAAAATGGTACCCAAGTGAATGCTGAGTGCTTACACAGTATAATCACAGACATTCTAATTAATTATGACCATATATACAACTCAATGTGCTTCACATTCAAAGTTCTGTTACTGCCATTGTGGAAGATGCAAGTGTTCTGATTTGCTGGATCATTATGAGCATTCTTGAATGGGCATGTATTAAAAAAACTGTGGCTGGCACAGGAACGTAGACAGCGCAGAACTTCCTGTTACCGCCCTGAGCCTCCAAGATGGAGAGTGAAAATAACACAGAAGGTGAATATATGGCCATAATAAATACAATTGGTGGGATGATCAGATATTTGGCATCCACCTTCTTATTAAATGAATGTGCCTTAAATTCAAATTGTAAAAACCAAATGCACATTCTTGGCCAAGTTTTTTTTATGCCATCCAGGAATGCACCATGAAAAGGAATGTACCTTTCAGTTGTCTCATCTTTGCCTGGTTAAATAATATGTGACCAACACACAGCACAGAGATATAAATTAGCAGACAGAGAGAGTGGAAAGAAGAGACATAGTCAGAGGGTGGAAACGCATACATTATTAAAAAGAAAAGGGGAAAGAGACAGTGTGTGGCATAATGCTGTCTGTAAGACAAGAGAGACCACAGACAGACTGGTGACCATGCGTGTGATGTCACAGGACCCTGCGGGGTTACTCCTCACTCCTCACCAGCCGGTGCTCCTGCTCCAGAGCCAAGATGATCCTCCTGCCCTCCTCAGTCCCACACAGACGGCCGAGAGCAAATGCCGCGTTCATGGCTGTGTCTGACACCGAGACAAACGCAGACAAGCTGTCAGCTC
The DNA here is from genome assembly GCF_013368585.1 of Megalops cyprinoides. Lineage (NCBI taxonomy): Eukaryota > Metazoa > Chordata > Actinopteri > Elopiformes > Megalopidae > Megalops > Megalops cyprinoides. The sequence continues at coordinate 35,016,114 of NC_050587.1, read as the reverse complement.
CACGCAGCACGCAGAAAACCCCTTACGACTCACACGGCGTTCGCGCACAACAACTTCGTCTACGAGCGGTTGCTACAGAATGCAACGCTAAATGACACAGCAATGCCCCCCCCCCCTCATTGCTTTTAAGGCCTCCCCCTGCTGTGTATTAATGTCAAGGGTACGATTTCCAACTTTGCAGCGCAGTCTCAAGCTTACATCACTATAAGTTTAATATAGAGCTTACTTTAAGTTTAATACAGATCTTTATTGACTGAGCTTCCAACTTTATGTCCACAGTCGATCACTACAACCGCAACATTTGTCCTTGAACAAGCTGTATCAGATTTTTGAGGTTTCACAGGGTATGATTTTCAGCCCTCCTGATGACCTGACAAACAGGACATCACAAGATGGCTCCTCACAAGATTAATGCGACTTCACAGCACAGCTGAAACGGTCAGAGTAGAACAACAATAACGCTGCTGTGCGTTCAGCACCACATTATGTCAGCATCGTGATCCAGCTACTGGCTTTACTGAGGTAGGTAAATCACAGATATTCTATACATGGACCAGATATTCAGCTCACCGTGCTTCTCTCTGCCATCGTTAAAGCTGTAAATTTTCTGATTTGCCGTCTCATTATGAGCCTCATTTTACCAGCGAGAGCCCTGGAAACACAGATGCACAGGGTACAAGAGGAACACAGGAGCTGAATATCTGGTCCTAATAAATTGAGTGTCTGTGGGTGGATCCTCGAAGGGAGGGCGGGGCAGACCTGTGTGGCTGTGCGCCAGACATCGGGCCAGGCTCCTCAAGGTGTCATTAGCGGAGGGGTGGCGTAACAGGTCCTGACAGGCCACCTCGCACAGGGACAGACGGGCCAGGATGAGGGCGGCGTAGTTGACCGTGCTCTCCCTGTCCTGGTCCAGAAGGGCAGACAAGCTGCCCAGCACCTCTCCAAATACCGCCCTGTCACGCAGGAGCCATTCTCGCCCTGGGCCACTCCCTACCTGTCCCAAAGGGAGAGAGAGGTAAAGGGGGGGGGGGGGGGGGGGGGCAAGGGTCCATCAGTGGAGAGAGGAGATGAGATGGAATCTCACACCCACTACTGCAGAGGCTTTGAAAAAGAGAGTGTGTGTGTGTGTGTGTGTGTGTGTGTGTGTGTTTTAATTATTTATGTCTGAATGCACAAGTATCACTGCATGCAGTAGGAGGGAGCAAGGGTTGTAACCCAAAAGTTGCCAGTTTGATTCCAAGGTGGAGCACCATTATACTCTTGGCCAGAGTACTTAACCGGAATTACCTTAGTAAATATCCAGCTCTATAAACGGATGACATGTAAACATTATAACGTACTAGTTGCCCTTTAGGCTGTAATTGTAAAAATCTGATAGTACTGCGTCCTCAAACAGACCTTGCTCTCAGCTGAGAACTGTCTCATTGTGGAACTGTACACATCCTGTCCCCGTACTGTCGCTGTACCTACTGTATGCACTTTTGTAAGTCGCTTTGGATAAAAGCGTCTGCTAAATAAATAAATGTAAATGTAAATTATAAACTAGCAAGCCAACCTTAGCCAAGCAAAGGTTAATATAAAAGCATGCGGAGAAGTGTCTTGAAGTTACCAGTGAGGCTATGGCTCCAGCAGCATTCATCACAATGTCTGCGTTGTCGCTTGTCAGAAGTCTCCCTAAGGCCCCCACCAGCCCGTCGCCATCCCCCTGAGTCGCCTCAAGGGTCTCCTTCACCCAGTCTTGTTTCTCCACCAGCGCCCCCAGGAGGTAGACCGCGATACTGCACAGCCTTCAGTACGATAGAACGGTAACAATAACATTACTGGATATTCAACCACTTATTGAGAAGATACCAAACTTTAAAATCTGAACACTGACAGAAACATGTGGCCAGTACAGCTGAAGTACAACTCAATACAGCTCTTAACGGTCTCAGATTGCACACTTTCTTACGCGACGATCTTTTGGATTCAGCAAAAACACTATAGACTCATTGCACTGTGGCATCCTCTGCAGCCCTGCAGGGGATGCGAGATGAGACTACACAATCCCCTGATACACTTGTACACAGTCAATGGCTATCTTTCACACTACAAGTCCCAAGGTGCACCACAGTGAAGTCGTCACCAATTGGAGGATAGGTGCTACTTGAATGACATCATCTGAGTGGCTGGTGACAGGGTAACTCAATGACAGGAAACTGCCAACATACCCACTTTTACCCTGGAAGAACAAAGCCACTTTTCCACTGCTGGGTTCCTGGTCATTGACGGCTGATGATACAGCTGGGATCGAATCCGGGCCATAGGACTCAGACTCAGCCTGCACTCGAGACAAGAGCCTTGCCCACTGAGCCATTTGGGACATGGCCAGCCATAAAGCTTCACATCACTCTCATTACACAATTAACACTCTATCCAGGATTCATTTGCTTTGCTCTTTACTACTGCCCACCACCAGGTGTCAGCTGTCTTGGTCCTATGACTTTATTTAACAGCACTGCTCATGAGGAGCCTGGACAAATAGATTTGATTGGTCAACTTGTATAACCTGACATTGATATGTTTTGAGGCAGGATTTATTTACCACCCTGAGCGGATCTAAGCAGTGGTGCAGTTCACTGTCATGGTAATACTAATCAGCAACAGTAATAAATGTCATCACTGCACTGGACTCAGGCACAGCTCAGGGCAGCTTCTGGCTCTCTCTCTCCCTGCTCACACTTTAGAGTGAGGACCCCGTTGCTGTGGAGACACATAAACAAGCCCCCAACAGAGCAGAGTTTAACCCTTTCTAAACAGCAAGACAGAGAGCTGGTAGTTCCAGGGCAGTCCTGAAACCATATGTCTGCCGGTTCATTGAAATGTGTGCTTTTAAACTTGCATCTATGTGAGTACAGCCTCAACAGAACCTGAACATGTGTTCCAAACAAAGCGATTTTGTAGTGGTTGAGGGGTCTACCTTTCTGAAATGTTTGCATGTGTGACTCTACAGTATGCTGAGTCGGCAGCCAAACATGTCCCCGGCTCCTAAAAGACACAATACCCTTTGATTCATTCGCCTCGATAAAACTTTTCTCGTAAAAGACCAGCGCATTAATCAACCGTATGTTCCTTGACGTTGCTGGAAAATGCGGCCAAAACCTGGTCCCACTTCACTGAACAAACACAACGACTTTTACAGCTCCTCCATCACTACCAACATAATTTACACGTAAAATTTACAGTGCGCTGACAGTCAACATGTTCTGCAAGGTGCTATTCCTTCCTGTGAAAATGTTGAGTCCGACTGTTTTAGAACCCTATAAAGTCATTTCAGGGCCGGTACTGTGCAGGTATTGTGTTATGGGAATGTACAACCGCACAGTAAATTCACTACGAGTCACCTTGTACCAGTAAAATCCGGTTTTGTCCCACGGTCGGGCATGTTGGCAAGCTCAGGTTCTGCTATACTGGCATGAACAGATTTGTTGAACAATAAAATGTTCACGATTTACTGTGGGTGTCTGTGTGTTTTCTTACGGTGGGTGGAGTCTGAGCTCCATGTACAGTATCCCTTGGAGCAAAAATAACATGGCCAAGTTCCAGTCATATTAATCCAACTGGTTCTGACCATTACACAAACTATGCCTTGGCTAAACTATGCCTTGGGATCAAAAATTATAGCAACAGTTTTGGTGCTCAAACATTTCTTACATTGCATTACAGTGTGTTAAAAGCCTGCATCATTAACTGGTGCTCAGATAGCTCCAAAGGTTTAAAGATATCTATAATACCGAATAGAGGAAACCAGGCAATGAAAGCTAGTATTACATCCTTAATATTACAACAGCTGTGCATATGTTTATTTCCATATGTTTATTTGCACCGTAAGTGGAGATTGACGTTGGAAAAAAATGTTCCTGTCTATCGTGCTATGTTTCCCTAATCTCACCTCACACCGTTATGCACTGTAGAGTCATATTATTCACAATATTCATGCATGACGAGTCCACATCTGTAGGGTTTTTACCACAAGAGGAGCTTGGAAATAACTTCCAATCTGTTATCCCCACAGCAATCAACCCTCGAAAGAAAACCTTTTCAGACTGGGAAAATAAGTGATCATGGGCCACTGGCCCATCTGTAATCTTCGCCCCATCTTGAAGAATGTGTACATCACCAACCTGCTGTGCAAGGTGCCTATGTCCTGATTCAGCACTAAACTGAGTCTCTACCGGGGAACACCAGCCCTTGTTTGATTCCCAGTTATGATTCTCGTTCCTTCTCAGGTCTTGGTTGCTTTATGGAAGATACCACTTGAATGCCAGCCTCAGACCTGAACCATCTGTGAGACTGTGAGACTGGGCAGCAGCATATCATAGTGGTATGGAAAATGGCCTGTAACCAAAAGGTTCCTGGTTTGATTCCCCACTAGGGAACTGCTTTTGTACCCTTGGGTAAGGTACTCACCAGCTGTATAAATGGATAACATGTAAAAACTGTAACCTCTGCGAGTGACTGCTAAATGACAATTATGTAATGTAACGTAACGTAATGAGACTGACCGAGCAGCATGCCATGAGCCTTGAGCACCAGGCTCACCCACTGCGCACAGTGCCCTGAGGAATCTCACCGCGAATCTGCAGAGCGGAGTAACTCTCTGAGCACGCCGATGCAGCCCTCCCGGTCTGGCTCCCGCAGAATCCTCTCCACCAGCTCGTCCTTCTTCTCCTGGACCCGGCCCGACCCGTTCAGAACCCCCAGCGCCGCCATCACGTGAGAAGGGTCCGAACATCGGAGCCCTGCCAGCTTCTGCCCTGCCCCACGCCAGGGGCTAGGAGAGCATGCCATTCGCAGGTGTATCAGCAGACCTTTGAGCAACAGAAATCCAGCGCTGATGTGCCAGCAGGGACAGCCTAGCCAAAGTGTTAGACATGAGCGTGGATGAACTTACAGTGATGAATGTACTCAATGGAGAAATGTGCTCCTTGGAAGATTTACCATGCACAAGCCTTTTCCACATACATTAATACTTTTGTAGTAGCAAGTTTTCTTATTTAAACAACACTCCATTACACTGCAAAATAGAGCATCTCAAACACTTTCAGAGAACACCAACAACACGAAAATGTGTCGGATTCCATACCCACCCAATAAAGACTGAGATGTGCAACCATTCAAATTATGAAAGCGGGCTGCAAATCCGGGTGTTCCTCTGTCTTTTAGCTCATAATTGCACGGGCTTGCTGCTCCGCCGTATCCATACCGTTGTTGTGTGTTAAGATTGCTGGCAATCCAAGTGTCCTGTGTTGTAGAGCGAATCGTGCGTACATACCGTTAAACGGAGCAGTCTGCCCTTTGTCACCCGCGCAGCTCTGACGCCGTAGAAAAAACGGGGTGGACCTCTGAGCAGTCTATAAACAGAAGTATTCCGTTTCTGAATACATACAGGTTCGCCAGTTAAAACAGCTTCGTTATCATCTGGGTTAGTTACACACAATAAACGTTTTTAATTATAGGCGCCGTGGGAGTGCTTTTCATATCGCGTCGTCCAGGTCGTCGCCGGTTGTGTACAAGAAGCTCCGCCACGTCTTGTCAAACTTTTATCCACTGTAGTGTAGATCCATTATAGATGCAAAGTTTTGCAAGCTGCATATGCCAGACACCATGACAGCAAGCTATCTCATAAGAACAAGGCGAACTTAGAAGAAACATCTCTTTTGCTAAATCAAATATCTCATATACTAGGCCAACCATACATAGAAAATGTATGGATTGATGATAGATGTGACAGCCACCTAAGCTACTGTTAAGAAACTCAAACCAAGATGGGTAGGTACAGAGCTAAAAGGCAACAGTTTCCTTTGCCTTCTGGAAGGTCTTTATTTGTATTTGGGGGAGAGCTGAAAGGATGGCGAACAAAAGGAGAGAAAAAGAGGGATGCTCATAAAACGTAGCCACAGCCTCTTGTTGCTTTGAGCTATCTCCTTTTTCCAGCCAGCTGCCATTACCCGAAAGTACCAGCTCACCGGTCACCATGGCGACGTTTGGGAAAAGGTTATTCATTCAATTCCCCGGTTAGCTACATATTAAACTACGGAGCCTCGTCTATGCAGCGACACTGCTGTGTAATCGTCACCACTTAAAATTACGTTAGTTGTCATAGTTGCAAAATTTAGGCTAACAATAACTCCCACAAAAGGCTTGCCAACTACTCAGCTGAGGACAATCAATTGCAAAGCAGGCTTTTTGTCTGTTTTGCTGTATTTAAGCGAGACTAGCATGACTTTTGATGAGAAAACATTTGTCAGAATACTGCAAGAAATATGTACACAGCCACACCAATTAACTGCAAATGTTGGCCACGAAAATGTTGCTATACGGCGCCATCACCTGGCGACTAACGCGTGAATCTACAAAAGTGACAATTATCTAACATCATCTTCCTTGGTAAAAACGGGCTACATCAATGCACAGGTACTCAGACTCTTGATTTGAGACGGTAAAAAGCCAGTGATTAATTCCTTATTCGTCCTTACGGAATGGCATACTATCCAGGTTTTAGGCGCTCATATATATACAGCAAATCTACTTAAATTGCCATTGAGACCAACATAACTAGTCAGGCCCACTTAGCAGTCCAAATACCTCTCAGCACATGAAACATTTAATTATTTTATTCATTTTTATTTACTTTTTTTTCATTTTACAGTGAAGAAATGGTCAGATCTTTTCCTACTCTAGGCCCATTTGCACGGCTCATTTATTCAGTTTAATGCATGATTTTTCTCTTTTATTACAAAAAAAATCCCTGCCCCAACCCCTATTTCCATCCCTCAGAACGCAAACTCCCCACTTCCAGATCACCTAGATCTGGAAGAGGAAATAAAAACCAATTCAGTGCACAGTGTTCAATGAACCCATCCACATAAATAAAAATAATAATAGAAACAATCACCATTTTTGTTGCATGTACTTCATGTCTGCCTGTAACATGCATATCTGTGCGTGTTTGTTTGCTGAGAGGGGTACCAACACTGACCAGAGGACAAAAACAGACACTTTGAGTGAGCGTGTGTGTGTGTGTGTGTGGGGGGAATGAAGGGCTTTCTGGAAAAAATCTAGATAGTTTATTCAAGTTAACCACATTTTGACATCATCTGACTTTTATTACTTTTCATTACTTTTTCCAAGTAATGACATTTTAAAGACAAAACTACAATGTAGTAACCTGACAATTTTTTATAATTGATTTTTTAATTTATTTTCCTTTTTTCTTTTTTTTTTTTTTTTTTTTACAAGTACAAATTTGCAGGTTATCTAGTTTTTCCAGGACACCCTTCAAACAAGAGTGGAAGTGTGAACTGGTGAAAGAGTGTACTTGCGAACATGTGGCGGGTCAGAGGGGGTTACTGGGTTTCCATGGAGATATGAGGCCTTTGCACAGCCACAAATGGTCCACACACTAAGCACAAACAACCCCTAACCTTGTGATCAGGCTCCCCCTCTCTCTCTCACTGACCCAAAACAAAACCGGCACAACCCTTCCCCCCGTTGTCCATCACTCAATCCATGTTCTTCAGGCAGCAACAAGAGCACGGACAGAACCCACAGCATGAATCAGTGCGACAAAAAAAACCTCAAACACTCCCATCTACGGCTGTGCTTTAGTCTCAGATCAGGGTGGTGAATGAGTGGGCGTGTGTACCCAGGGTGTCCACCAGGGGGCAGTACAGTGAAAAGGTCCATATTCCATTTAGCCAGCCGTGCAGGGGAGCATCTAGTCCCAGCACACGGATTACAACGGGTGGGTGGGAGGACTGGCCAGGGGAGAGGGGATGGTGACAAAAGTCAGCATTCAAATCCGTTCCAGAGAAGCACAGTTATGTCCTTGTGTGCCTTCCTCTTCCTCCCCCAAATCTACAAACCCATAGCAGCAGGAAGGGCAAGGGGCTTTCCTTCTACAAAAACAAAAAAAAACAAAAATAAAAAAAACTACATTTCCCATCATCCTCTGAGACGTGTCAAGCCAGCCATGGGAGATAAATCAGTTCTGGGAAGTGTTGTTTTTTTTCCTCCCCTCCCATTCTACCTGCTTTACAACGTTCTTTGTCTCCATAATCAGATTTTCCTCTTTTTTTTTGCACTTCAATCCCCAAAGTCTCTTTCCCTCCCATGGACTCCCTCCCGCCCCACCCGGTCGCGGGGCCTGAGGATCATCGCTCCGGCTCCGACTCCAAGGCCAGGACCCTCTTGCGCTCCCGGCACTGCTTCTTATGGGCTGGCCAGTCCCTCTGCTGGCACTGGGAACCACAGTAGCGGGCGACCTGGCAGCGGCCACAGATGTTGAACTCCCTGAGCTGTGGAGGGAGAGATGGGAGAGACTGAGCTTAGACCAGCCTAACTAAGCATAGTCACAGGCAGCATTTCCATTACGTTACATTACATTAGTGTCATTTACCAAATGCTCTTATCCAGAGCGACTTACATAGGCTACAAATTTTTCCATTTATACAGCCGGACATTTACTGAGGCAATTGCGAGTTTAATACCTTGCCCAAGGGTACAATAGTAGTGCCCCACTGAGGAATCGAACCAACAACCATCTGGTTACTAGTCCTGCTCCTTACCACTACACCACACTGATGTCCACTGCATGACACCACGCGTTAGCTTAGCAGATGTCTCAAACCGAATCAACTTGCAGGTTACATTTTTCATATCATACATTCACAGGGCTGAATATTTACTGATGTGATTCAGGGTAAGCGTCTTGCCCAAGAGTACAGCAGAGTGTTTAATTTGAAATGGCATCTACTGTTTAACAACCACTACATTGCAGTGCATGCCACTACACAGTTCATGAATCTGCCTTGACTTGACAACAAAATGTGTTTTTTTTTTTTTCCTTCCCTCAGACTAAAACTCTAGTTACACGAGAGAAAACAATCTGAGGGCAAACGAAACCAGCAGTGCAAAGGCCAGGTGAGGAGCAAGCAGCCGCCTTCCTTACATTACTTCATTACATTACTTTATTTAGCAGACGCTCTTACCCATCACTATGCTAAGAGTAATTATCAAAAAGCATTACAAGAGGTCAGTAAGAAACAAAGTTAAGTGGTAAGCTAGTGTAGAGTGCTTTTTTTGTGGAAATAGCAATCAATAGGATTTTTTTTTCTGCAGACTGGCGCCCCGCTGCGATTGGGTGAGGAACAAGCGGGAAGATTTAAAAGGAGCAAACCTCGGGATGGAGGGAGGGTCCCCTCTGATAGAGCCTACTTGATGATGCGCATTTTAGTGTATATTTTGTGTAAAATACTGTAAATACTTTGTGCTACCGTTTTGTGGTTTAGCCAGCGGGTAGTAGGGGGTGGGTGCCGTTTTCTGTTGTTGATTTTTTTTTTCTTTTTCTCCGGTTTTTGGATAGTTAGGGCGTCAGCAAGTTGTGTTACGTTTGTTATTTTGGCCTTGCCCATCCCTGAAGTTTTGCGTTAATAAAGGAACCCTGGCTTTATTTGCGGTGTCTGTGTTCTGGCCTGGAGACAAGAAAGCAGGGGTGTCCACACGTTTTATTTTATGTTGCACCTCACCCTAGACGGGGTCGTAACAGACATAGAGAGGAAGGTAGGCTAGAGATTCTACCTCGTCCGAGCGCCAACTCCGGGAGGGAACACTACTCACCCTCCTCTCGATGAGCGAGCAGGGCGGGTAGTGACACTCGTAGTAGGTGCAGGAGCACTCCTCCTCCTCCACCAGCTCGCCGTTGGCGTTGTAGTAACGCGTGCGGCTCAGCTCAAGGTACTGCTCCTCCACCGGGTCTGCTGGAACCTGCTGGATCGCCAGCCAGTACAGGGACTGCTCTCTGGAGAGGAGGACGCACAGCGGCACATTACATTATGTTACATTACATTATTGGCATTTCGCAGACACTTAGTTAGTTTTTTTTAAACAATGTTAGCCATTTATACAGATTGATATTTACTGTAGGTTAAGCTCCTTGCCCAAGGGTACAGCAGCAGTGCCCCAGCGAGGAATGGAACCCGCAACCTTTCAGTTACGAGTCCCGCTCCTTAACCACTATGCTTCACTGCCGCCCCACTATCAGTTAGGCACTCAGCACTGAGACTCCTGGGCCGCTCTACGGAGAACTGAATATAGCCTAAGTGACGGGGGGGGGGGGCCACCCCGTCACGTGGCTTGTGCAGCCCTGTGTGCCGACAGACACGTGTGCACGTGTGGCCTGTCCTCTTCCATACATCCTGCTGCTCCTGTGACCTTATTACAAGCACTCCGAGTCGCTCTGGATGCAGGCGTTTGCCAAGTTGACTAAAAGCAAAGTAGTGAAGCTTTCTACAAAATAAACGTTGAGTTAAAAACTGGAGGCAGAAACAGGAGCAGGCCACGGTCTCTGCACAGGGGCTCAATGTTTTCTAATCGCAATAAGCTGCTATACACCTCAGCTGCCCCCTGGAGGATACTGCAATATGCGGGATTGCAAGGTTACAATACAATACTGGTGTACTAGTACTACAGCACTAAAACTACTTTCAACAGAGGGAGAAAAACTCAAAATTCATAGGGGCTTCAAGCACCCTACACTCTGCATTTTTTAAATCAAAACGATAATTAAGTTAATGTTGAGTTGCTGTTAAACATGGTTAAATCACCCATCACTGCTTTGATAATTAACGCACACATTACTTATTGCATGTCCTTTCACCATTACGTTGCTCTACTCATCGGAAACGCATCGCTTGGATTTTACAACACAAACATGAACTGGATGTCTGGATTCAAGTGAGAAAGTGGAAATCCTTATCGTCTCTCTACAGTGAATCCATCACAGATATCACACTTGAGATTATCCAACCAGCTAACAATCACACAAGTCAAATTCAAAATGCATTTCAATTGGAAGAATCTGATTTTGACCTCGGTGCAGTTCTGTGCTTTCCTAAGATTCTCCTTGCTGCTTTTAAAGTAAAAATTAGGGTTGCCTGTTGGATCACATTTTGATGCAATGAAAATAAAAGGAAGATGTTTGTTCGAGTTATTTGCAAAAATCAGTGATTTGGGCATCCATAAATGAAAGAACAATGCTCAAGTGTGTGCATAACGGAGTGCAAAGGAGAACAGCACACTGTGAAGAGCATGTGGCGTAAACCATAGGGAATTAACGGTGCTACTGCTATTGGAAATAAAACGGACCACAGCAATGCAGCACTGTTATTTTACACGATGAACATCTACAAAGCTGCACCACAGACGGCTCTGGAACTGGTCAAACCTGCAGTTTACTGCACACAAACGGACCCAAATAAAACCCCGCGGCTGGACGTCACACAGGCCTGCAAAGCGGCAGCGAAGGACCGCACACCCGGCTTTGATCTAGACCTTTTTTTTTTCCCCCAGTCGCAATTTTAACTGATTTAGCTCACAGCTGGGGTTTGGCCTCAATTTACAGCAGTACAAAGGAATCCCACCCCAGCCTGCAGCTCACCTTCTGATTAAGATTTTATTCCTGGAACTGGTCTTAAAAAATGTGGTGACCTAAAAAATTTGTTCAGCAACAGGTGGACCTGCAGGTGACCCACGGTGCCACGCTCCTGAGAACTTAAATAAGACCCCTGTACGGTACTAGTGCAGTGAATGTGGTCGGCTCCAGCACCTCTGTTTGCTGGAGAGCTCCTCTGGTTTGGGGCTCCATCCCACTGGCACCAGACGCAGGTTGTCCAACCGGTTGTCGACGGTGACAGAGTTGATGTGGACCACCTGAAAGCTGGGAGCGATGCCACCTCGGTGTTTCTCCCTGGGGAACACACACACACACACATACAAAATCAATGAAGACAAATAGTCATGGTCATGCAAAATTACTGTTCAGTCAATGTATGCACATGCAAACCGGTGACACAAAACAGCCATCGTTCAATAACATGCACACATGACAAGGACACATATAGACAGAGCATGGACAGAGTCTGCACTTACTACAAAAAATGCCCACATAGCATACACACAAATACAGCCAGAGAACTGCAGACTCACACACACGCGCATGCACAGGTGCACATGAACATGCACACGTGTGCACCGGCACAAGCGCACACACACGCGCGCACACACACATACAAACTCACCAGAGCAGCTCATGCAGAGGCCGACCTGCCCAGCGGCCTTTGCCAATGTCAAAGGCGTAGGCAAAGATCTTGGCTCCATTCCCGTCAGCATCTACCTCCATGCGTGCCTGGGGGGGTAAGAGAGTGGGGCACGAGTGTGAACCTCACTGATACACAGGGTGACTTAAAATGCCAGAGTACATACTGTATATCCCAACACTCGTTTGAATTACTGCGTTCACATTTTTACTGTAGCTCTTACACTGTATTGAGTTGAGTCATCATGGGACTGCTTGACACATTGACATGCTTTTGGACATAATCTGTTATTTTACGTTACTGTCATTTAAGCAGACATTTTATTGTTTTGTGAACGTACTGTGCGTTTTTCGTGCAGCTTTATTATGCGCATTTATGTAACTTTGCTTTGTTTGTTCAGCTGCTAAGTTTACACTGATTAATGGCTCTGAGTTTGGAAATGTTTATGAACAGTTATTTGTATCATAAATCAAATGTCTACCTCTTGAGCAGTGCTGAATCTCACCCAATGAGAAAATCAATGGACTCAACCAACAGCAGTGTATATCACATCATTTCCATCATAAAACTGGAGGAAATGTTCTAATAATATTGATAAAATGTGGCCGAAGAATTTTGCTTTGGGAAATATCTGTTGACACATCTGTTTTATTTCAGTTTTGAAGGAGTTAAAACCTGAGAAGCTTAAGGTACACTTTCAATGTCGCTATTTTGGTTTGCATGAAAAGTAAAATGACAGGCTTCTTAAATAAGTCAACTCAACCAACTTATGCCAACAAATGGTGCTGTCAGACAGTTGTATGCAGGGAAGTGGTATTTCTGAGCCCTCAAAATGGAGCAGATTCTGACACCCTGAAAAAAAAAACCCCAAAAAAGCTGCTAAACTGGCATTTCTGTCTTATTGTTTCAGAACCATCCTAATTATAATCATCATTATTATAAAAATTACCATCTTTAATTTAATCTACTTATATACAATTATTCACCAACAACAGTCACCATTAATCCCCTCAACTATAAGTAACCATGACTTCAGGGGTTAATATTCCTATTCAAGACAAGCAGCCTGTTTTTCCTGTTACAAATAAATGCTGAAAAACCTGGCTAACAAATTATAATTAATCTGATTTATTGGCCGTTATGGTCTAAAACAGTAATTAATAAATTTAAAAGTGAGTAATTAATAACTTTAAAAAGTGTATCCTGTTTTATCGCCTCAGTGTTCTGACAAGAGCAACCCTGTGGCGTTCCCGAGCATCGCTGTCTCCATGCAATCCTAGAGGGTATGAGAGTGAGCTAGCAGCTACAACGATGAATAGACGCTCCTGCAACATCACAAACTAAACGCTGAACGCGCTAGTGATCCTAACCCAGCGCGACATAGAAGTATCCTCATATGGTCTTTGCGCAAAGGAAGGGGGTGGATACTGTATAGATTCTAGCATAAACAGTGTATACGGTCAAAGTTCTGACAGTA